>NW_027070291.1:68590-110385 GCF_002906115.3 Quercus suber
TTCATTGTTGCCATTCCAAAAAAAAAAAAAAAAAAAAAAAAAAAAAAAAAAAAGAAAAATGATAAAAACACCTTTAGAGTTAAAACAAAACGAGCAAAGTACAAAGACGTTGAAGACTTGAGACTTACTTCTTCTTACTGTGACCTCGTGTGCAATAGCTTCGTCGGATGGATTAGGACCCAAGCCCCACTTGGCAAGGCGTCTAAGCGAGACCAAAGAGTGAAAGTCCCTATCCACGTGAAGACGAGCTCTGTGGACGCGGTCACGGAAAAACTTACTTAAGGACAGACGTTTAACAGCTGAAATAAAACAGAATCCTGTTAATTGGCCGTTGATATTAAGAATAAATAAATAAATATAAAGACAAAAATGAAAGGAAAAAGGGGAACAACTTACCTTCAGGACGAAGGTTTCCTAGGTCCCCGGTATAACGGCCAAACGAGTCCCGGCCAACGTCTATAGGATTTCCAGCCCAGAAGCCGGAGACGAAGAAAAATTCCGTCTTCCATTTTCTGTCAGACGAGGCCAAGGACTTGATCAACCTATAATCTTTACCCCTGGCTGTAAACTGATGGAAGCCAGGGGATTGGTGTATCTCTGAAGGTTTGTAGCAGTAAAGGAACTCGTCCACAGTAAAAGGACGGTCCCTTCCAAATACTTCACCCCACAAAACTTGCATTGAGACGATTAGTCTCCATGCATTTGGGTTGAATTGACATATTCCTAAACCTAACCTAACTAACAACTCCCTAGTAAAGGCGTTTAAAGGGAATCTTAAACCCCCCAAGAGGTAAGCTTCATAGACGCCAATCCCGAAGTGAGGGTTGCAACACCATTCTCCTCGGACGGGCAACCTAGGGTTAAACTCGTCTGGGATTTGGTACCACTCCCTAAGGTTTTTCAATCTCTGCTCGTCCGTCTTGGAAGGGATATCTATTGCACAACTATATACAGTTACCTCTTCCTCATCTAAGGGACCAGAACGAGGGGCAGTGGACGAAGTACCAGCTTGAGACCTTGAGGCCTTCCTAAGCTGTTCCTGTAAAACTTCCATAGGAAGCCCAGGGACGCTAGAGACGTACTCCTCGTCCGTGGTATTCCCCCCACTACTGTCACTATTGCTACTGGAACTAGCATAACTACTCTCGTCATTATACTCGTCTATAGCCTTATCTATACTATCACTAGACGAGGAAAGTACAATGTCTACCATCTTAACAGGAAAACTAAGGACGAGAAAAAGAGATATACCTGGATCTAGGACGAAGGAAGGCTATAGACGCGAGAAGCTTCTAGACGAGTATCTAGGACGAGGAAGGACAAGGAAAGAAATTTCAGAAATGAAGAGGGTACCGGAGGTATTCCACTATTTATAGGGAACAAACTCAGGCATCTGAAGCGACATAACCCAATCATCAAGAGACACGTGGCATGCTCCTCGGTTAGATCAATCGACGAGATTTTTCCACCAACAAACTCTTGACACGTGGCACACCAAGCTGCTACTAGCACACATCTTACTTGTCTTTGGACGACCCATGGACAAGGGGGCAACTGATGATGCTATAAAATACAACCTTAAAAATTGTCCATATGGCTCGTCTACAGGAAAAAAGAAAGAAGTATGGACACAGCCAAATTGCCTCGTTCGTCATAAGCCGGATAAGGACGGACGAGGCCTCGTCCGTCCCAAAGGGCGGACGAGGCAAGCATGGCTATGCTAAGGCTCGTCCACCTCTAGTTAAGGACGGATGAGCCAAGCATTCATGATTTACCAATAGATCAAAACCTCCATTGCTCGTAATAAGGCACCGGTTCGAATGAAGTAACTTCCACGGAAGTTATGGAAGTTACCTCCGATTTTGGTGAATTCCTCGACAATAGGAACGGTTATCAGAGCAAATAACTGTTCCATACACTATATAAACACGACTCCGCATAGAGGTAAAGGGATTCTGATTTTTCATTTTGGAGAAGGGAATAAACACTTAGAAATTTTTCCTCTCTATTCCAGCCTACTAACTTCATCATCGGAGGATCATAGGCCGGCCTCCACCGGTCTTTTCTCTGATTGAATTTGGTTTTACAGGATTCAACTCTCAAGATTGTCGAAGTCCGAAGATTTTCAACCCACTGATTTTCCAGAATTATCAGATACCATTCTATTAATAGTGATGAAGCATTGGCACTCCAGTTTGCCGCAGATATAGGAGGTAATAAGGTTGTTAATAATCTGGCTAGGTTTGCTATAAATGTTCAAGATTTTATTGTGTAAATAAAGGATATTCAACTACTTTTTCACTCTATAATTCAAGCAGATATAACTAGTATTTCTTAATATAAGCACCGATATCTTTTAGCTAAAAAAAAAAAAAAGGATACAATTATATATATTTTTATTGAGCAAAACAAGGATACAATTATAGATTCTTCATCTATTGTCAATACATGACTATTACTATGCTAAAGACATTGTAGCTGAATTGGCACCTCCCCATGCGTCAAGTGCTTAGGGATCTAGGGGGGAAAGGGTTCAAACTGCGGGGTTAGCAACATGTTGTAATTATTTCTCAAAAAAAAGAAAAGAAAAGACTATTACTATTCTACTTTTAGATTGTCAACAGTGCAATAATGGTTTTATTGAAATCATTGAGTTTTGCTAGGTTCTTTTTTTTTTTTGACAAATTTTAGTTACAAATTTGGTTGTAGCTTAAGGCAACAATCTTACTCAATAAAATAAATATTATCGCATATTTTAAAAATCTAACCATTGAATTATATGTTCTTTACACCCTTAATACACATGTCAAATTTTGTGTCAATTGAATATTATTTGCTATATGATTTATAAGCTTATATTTTATGCATAATTTTAAACTACAAAAACTTGAAATTTAAAAAATTTATTGATGACATAGCTATTGACCTTTAATTTTTTAGAAATTTTGCAAACATGAAAGATATAAGAAGAAGATATAATTCAATGGTGGATTTTGCCAAAATTCACTTCCAATAAAAAGATATTGAGTAAGATTGTAGCCTTAGGCTACAACTAAATTGTAGCTAGACTTTGTCCTCTCTTCTTTTTATTTATTTATTTTATAGAGAGAATCCCTTTGATTATTGTGTATATAAGAGTCCATATACCTCTATCATTCAAGATGGCCAAGGTAAACACTAAACACACATTTTGCTTGTTTTCATATTTTATATATAAGGTTGTGTTCAAATTAAATTTAATGTATATTTAAGCAATGTTACATCAAATAAGAGGTGACCCATTACGAATTTATCATTCTTTTGACCTCCCTATCCTTCACCCAAACCATCATAAAGGGGTAGAATTATTTGGAATGGTGACATTCTGTCCCCTTTTGTAGGGTTTATATTTCATCTCAAGCTCACTTTAGGGTTAAAAAAAAAACTAAATAATTAATCATACCCCTAGGTTATTTGTGTTACTTAAAAAACCAAAAAAAAAAAAAATCTTTATACAAGAAACTTAAAACATTATCCATCAATCTTCAAATCATCCCATTTAAATAAATTAAATAAATAAGGGAAAACAGACACCTACTGTCCCTGTCCAAACGGACCAAACCCAAGACCATGACTATAAAAAAACCCACCACCACCATTATTACCACCCTGCAAATTGCTGGGATGATCAAAACAATCCGCCAATCCAACATTTCCCAACCTCAAATCCACTTATGGCACCACTACAGGACTCTTACTCATACTCTTATTCATCCTCATCTCATTCACTCTGCCCACCACTTTCTTCCTCACCTCTTGCAAAACCATCTTATACTGATGCATCTCCTCTAAACCCATGTTCTCATCCAATGCCTCATCCCACCACAACCCTCCTCGTCTTTCCTTCACCTTCTGCTTGTTAATGAATTTATATTTTAAAAATTCTATTGTTGGATTACATGTTCTATGTGTTTCAAATATGCATATCAATTTTTATAATAATTGGACGTTATTTACCATTCGATCTATAAACTCATCTTTTATGCATTATTTTAAACTATAAAAACTAAAATTTATACAATTGATAAAATGCATCATTATTGATCTTTAATCACTTTGAAATTTTGCAAGTATGGAAATATTTATTAGTGTTATTTATTTATTAAAATTATACCAGATGTAACTTAAACCCAACACATGCTATATATATATAGACACACGTGTGTATGTTTTTATATCCTACCATGCAAATAAAACAAATTAACAAACTATATCATTAACCATATATAATTAACAAGCTCTAGATCACAAGGCTCTGTCTGTAAAACTTAAAAAACCGAAATGGTGTTTTTGGAAGAAGAAGAGGGTGATAACCCCTACCACGAATTAAACAAAATGTCCTAATCCATCAATTTCTAACCAACAAAGTTATATAGTTCTTATTATATTAAGTAGTATCTCTCTCTCTCTCTCTCAAAGTTCATGATGGACTCCATCTCTCGATTCAGATTTAGGTTGAATGACAGAATTGATTTGGTTTTCTTTTCACATTTTGCCGATCTAGGTGTAATCCTAAATAGCCTATGGCAATTGGTCTTTGTCCTTTCTGTTGGTTTTGTGAGCAGTCTTGGTGGCCTGAATGCCGGCCTCGATAATGGTGAGCTATATAAATCCATTTTTTTATGCATGTCTGATGTTCAACTTGAAAGTCAATAAAATTATTCATTTAAAATTTAATAACATATAATAATGCATCAAATGTCTTTTACAGGTCTCCTGTTGACACACTCGAAAGAACTTGAAAGTAAATACTTTCTGACAGATGGATTTTTAAGCTTCTGCTCGGCTCTGATGACTTTTGTAGGAGGTGTATTGGGTGTAATCATTTCAGAGAAAAAAGGTCGAAAGTTGGCATTATATTTGAGTAGTTTTCTACTCTTCTGTGGTTCTCTGTTTTGTCTGAGCTCTGTGAAAGGGTTGTTTTTATCTGGACGTGTTCTGAACGGAATAGGCGTTGGAGTCACCTTCACGGTGACTCAGGTTTACACAACCGAGATTTCGCCGGACAAGTACCGGGGCTGTTTAGTGTCATTGTTCAGCCTTAGCCTAGCTATCGGACAGGCAGTCCCTGATTTCCTTTCTATCATTGGTGATGTGGTAAGTATTTAGTTACTACCTTTTTTTTGATGGTGTATTTAGTTACTACTGTTAATTGTTCAAACGTATTTGTTGATTAAAACTTAGTTTAAGAAATAATAATGTCATAAAGTTTTATATAAAATAATTTTGAAGAATGTTATATATGTATTATAATATAATTGTTAAAAAACTTTATTGGTAACTAGAAAGTCAACCATGTAATATAAAATATATTCATATATAATAACATAATTGTTATAGAACTTTATTTGTAATGAGTTCATTATAAAAATCAGCCATTATAAATTATATACATATCCATTGTAATTATTTAATTAAACTAATGAGGAGCTAAAAAAGAGAAAGAAAAAAAACAACTTTAAATAAATATTATAGCATAAAAATTGATATACAAAATGTCTTTCTATTTTCCCTTAAATTTTAGGCCCTTAAATTTTAGGGTACTCATTCACTTTTTTGTCTGGTTAGTTTTAAGAAAAAAACATAGGCTCGTTACTTCTTCTTTGCACATCTAATGAACTTCGTTTAGGCTCTCTAATGTATTAGTGGTCTGCTCTCTCATGCAGGTGGGCACCCAGTTTCCTTGGAATCAAATTCTTTATATCTCATGTGTCCTACCTGTTTGTCAATGTTTAACCCTCCTCCTTCTGCCCGAATCCCCCAAGTGGGACTCAAAACTGGAGTTGAAAACCCATCTTAAAAATTTTTTCTCTCAAAGCCTTCTCCCTTCTATTCTGCTCACCTTGTTGCTGACTGCTATTGAAATGTCAGTTGGCGTCAATGCATTGACCTATTTGTCCACAAATTTCATAAACGACCAACCCAGAGGACACTCTTCAGCCAACTCTCTTTTTACCTCATTCCTAGGTATTACAGGAAACTTAGTGGCCACAGTTTTTGTGGATCTAGTAGGAAGGAAAAGACTCTTCGTTGCCTCTCTTTCCTCTGTTTTGATAGAACTGCTGCTCCTTGGAGTTTTCCTCAAAGTAGAATCGAAACAAAAGATTATGCCAATTACGCTCTGCATCTTCTACTTCTACACAGTTTGTTCAACAGTTTCCTCTGTAGTTACCGCAGTTCTCTCTGTAGAGCTCTTTCCATCCACATTCACCACCCTAGGATTATCATTTTTCGAAATTTGTAAGTGCCTTGCAAATATACCGACTTCACTGACCATGAAACCAATGATGAACGTTTTGGGAGAGGGCGGCTACTTTTTCCTTTGCTGTGGTTTTCTACTTTCGGGCATAATTCTTGTCCTGGTGTTTCTATCCGAAACATCAGGGGTGCCGCTCGAAGATATTGGAAACGAAGGTTTTCATTCCCAAGGCTTAAAGAAGTTCAAGGAAAAGTTGGGCAGTCTGTTCAACTGACTTAATGACAGAATGAGATTGTTTTATTTTATTTTTCAAAGATTGTCTGTCTTGAAATGTTTTTTTATTGTTTTTTTTTTGATTTTTTTTTTGATTGTTTTATTTGTGTGTAATGCAAATTGTCTGTAACAGTGATTGTTTTGGTTTAACTGCTCCAATTGTAATGAGTTTTGTAACTTTTGTTTTTTAATGAAAAACATCCTTGACTCTTTTAATTAGTTAATTTGAAAAATCCAATCTGGCCAATTTATATTATACACACAAACCATAAATAAATAAATTATATGTCACAGTGTCAATCCACAGAGTAACACCTATATGGATATCTTCGGCACGGGCTCCACGTGGCCAGTGTAGCCCGGTTAATTTTCCCAAAGAAAAGCACCATTGCATTTACGCAATCCATTCATCATCTACTACCAGTAACCGCCACTAACGGTCATTCCAAAACCTAGCAACCCATTTAACGTGAAAAACAAATGTGGGTATTAAACACAAGGAGCAATGCCATAAACAATTTATTTTTCCCCAATATGTTATAATTAAAAAAGAAATTTGAGTTTTCCTAACTTCAATTATAAATTATACTTTCAGAAAAGTTTTGATAATTTTTTTAATTATTAAAAATGACAACATGAAAAAATATATTTTGGAGAACAACATTTTCATAAAATTGTGTTTTAAAAATATTTACCTAAAATTACACTTACGTAACTAGAGCTCACAAGGCAAGTGTCCACTTAGAAATTATATTTCCAAAACGTGACTTTAATTAACTTTGAAATCGTGTTTTGGAAACACAATTATAGTGCAAAAAAATTCACACTAAAACTTCATAATTTTCAATTCACTCCTTTAAATTTTATTTTTCCTTTACTAGCAAGAATACTATTTTTCCAAGCTTCAACTCACTTCATTAAATTTTATTTTATTTTCCTATTAAAATGAACTTTAATGTACTTCCAATTTAGTCATTTTGTCTCACGTCTCGTACCATCTAATCTCATTATTGTTAGAATTTGTGTTTTTCACTTCCTAAAAACACATTGTTTTAATAGATTTAATGTTGTGGATGGAATAGAAGGACTGGATCGAAAATACATGAAAGTTAAAAATGAAAAAAAAAATGAAATTTTAAATATTGAATTGAAAATCTGTGAGTCTATAGTTTATAATTTCTTAATGAATATAAAGTGATTTTTCTTTGATTTTATTATTTGACTTATTTTTAAAAGTAAGGTTTACATGGAATCATTTTAATGAACCAAGATTGAATTAAAAAAGAAATAGAACTTGGCAAATGGACATACTGTATTGGCTGTTCCAAAAGATATTTTCTTTAGAAAAGTCCAAAATTTTAGGATTTTCGAAAAGGATGAATTTAAGTATTCAAAATAATTTTAGGGAATTACATATTTGGTCTCTATCCTTTATACCATATTTTAATTTAGTTCATAACCTTTTAATTGTATCAATTTGGTCCTTAACATTTTAATATTATGTCAATTTAGTACCTGCTATTATATCTTAGATGAAAATTGCTAACATGATAAATGGCCAAAATAAATTTTCAGTTTATTCTCACATCAACGGAAGCTAATTTTTTATTTTGACCATTATACCCGTCATCAATTTTCATTCAAAAGATAACCGTAGGGACTAAATTGACATAGTATTGAAAGGTTAAGGACCAAATCGACACAATTGAAAGGTTAGGGATCAAATTAAAATATGGTATATAGGTTAGGGGCCAAAAACGTAGTTTACCCTAATTTTAATCTAAACCTTATCTTGAAAGTGTCTTTTTTTTTTTTTTTTTTTTTTTTTTTTTGGCTTTGAACATGTTTATTTTAGAAGTTGATGTAAAAACTCTTATGTTTAGGAATTATTTAGGACTTGCAGGTTAAGGATTCTGTTTAAAGTGTAGGCTTTTGGGGTTTGGAATTTTTATGGTTTGGTTTAGGGTTTGGTTTTTTGGATTTTGTGTAATGATGTGGTTTAAGGGAATGGTTGAATTTTTTGGTAATTTTGGTTAATGGGCAAATGGTGGGTTTGGGGAAATTGTGACAGAACCAATGCATGGTTGCCTACATACCCCTTTGATAGAAGGATCAAGTCATCACGTAGTTCATTTATGATGATGGGCTTTTTTTATTTGCCTTAACTTTTTTCTAGGTCGCACTTTTGGGTTTTCAACCTAGCAGGCTCTGTCACTCTCTTTTCTTTTTACTTTCATTTTGCATAGATTGCCCTTTCGAGTTTTCAACCTACCTTTATTTATTTATTTTTTTTAATTTTTAGTTAAACCTAGGAAGGGAAACAACATAATTTACAACCACCTCAGACGTGGTACTTCTTCAGTTGGTCCATGTTGGTTGGCTTAGTGAAAGGGTTTGCATCTAAATCCATCAATCTTACTACTCCCTTAAGTATGTCTGCTTGATAATGTATGGGCCTACCTAATTTTGCTTGAACTTCCCATTTGCATTGTGAACTGGGGCTCGGATTTCCTTTAACACTAAATCTCCCAACTTCAAATCTCTATTTCTCACTTTCTTGTCAAAAGCTTTCCTATGCCCCCTCTGATAACCTTGAATGTGATACAAGGCTTTGAGTCTCTTCTCATCTAGTATGCACAACTGATCATATCTACTTTGCAACCAATCTATTTCAGAGATTTCACTTTCTAGTACTGTCCTTAGTGAACAGACACACTCATTTCAATGGGAAGAATTTCTTCCATTCCATACACCAATAAATAAGGAGTGGCTCCTGTGGAAGATCAAATTAATGTTCTGTACCCTCAGAGTGCATAGGGTAACTGTAGGTGCCAGTCCTTTTAGTTCTTTGTGCTCTTCTTCAAGATTTGCCCTATGTTTTTATTAGTAGCCTCAATTGCTCCATTAGTTTGAGGACGGTAAAGTGAAGACTTGTGGTGTTGAATGTTGAACTGTCGTAGCAGTTTCTCTATTTCTCCTTTAAAGTGTAACTCATTATCTAAGATGATTTCATCTGGTACCCCATATTTGCAGACGATATTGGTCTGAATGAATTGAGCAACTTTTTTTGAATTTAGGACTTTGTATGAAGTAACTTCTACTCATTTAGTAAAGTAATCAATGGCTACGAGTATGAATTCATGGCCATTGGATGCTGTTGGGTGAATCTTCCCAATAATATCTATTCCCCATGTAGAGAATGGCTAGGGTGATGTCATAGTATGTAGTGGCATGGGTGGCATATGTTTCAAATCTCCATGGACTTGGCATTAATGGCATTTTCAAACATGAGCCACACAGTTGGCTTCCATAGTGGTCTAGTAGTAAACCTATCTCATTATCTTCCTTGACAACATATGTGCATTCATATGTGTCCCGTAACTTGACTCGTGAACGTCTTCAATTATTTGTTGTGCTTCCTTAGCAGTTACATAAAGTAGATGAATTTTATCATATGATCTTTTGTAAAGTCTTTCACCACAAATAATGTAATTAGTAGATAACCTTCGGATGGTTAATTGGTTATTCTTGTTTGCAGACTCTAGGTATGTCCCATCCTTAAGGTATTGTACGATGTTTGAATACCATTCACCTTCCCCATTCTTTTCCTCATGTTCTTCTATTGTCATGCAGTCGGCTGGTTCTTCTTTTTGTTCCAACACTATCGGTCTAGCTTCATCTTCTTTTGGCCCGTCCATCATGGATGCCATGGTTGCAAAAGCATCTGCAATTTGATTTTGCATCCTTGGCACATATTGGTATTGGATTTTGCTGAATTTTGATGCCTACCTTTGAAGACATTGATGACAAGGCATAAGTCTTTCTTCTTTTATCTTCCATTTATTCTGTATTTGAGAGATTATTAAAGCTGAGTCCCCATATACCTCCAATTCTTTTACTCCTAGGCCTAAGGCTACTTGTAAGCCCAAAATGCAAGCTTCATATTCTATGGCATTGTTGATGGTAGGAAAGTTGAGTTTGCCAGAAAATGGAACATGTGCCCTTTTTGGAGAAATTAAGAGAACTCCAATTCCATTTCTGTTTTGATTTTTTGCTCTATCAAAATACATCTTCCATGAGTCTACTTCAATCCCCATGATATCTTCATCTGGAAATTCTTCTTAGATCTCTTCACCTTCTTCTGGTGAACAATAGGCTAGGTGATTGGCAATTGCTCTCCCCTTCACAGATTTCTGGGTCACATACTTAATATCAAATTCTAACAGTAGAAAAACCCATTTAGTAGTCTTTCCATCTTGCACAGGTTTTTCCATTAAGTACTTCAAAGGATCCATTCTTGCAATCAACCAAACCTTGTAAGCAAGCATGTAATGCCTGAATTTACGGGTTGCCCATACAAGTGCTATACATGTGTGGTGAATACTTCTCTTCATAAGGCAACATCTTTTTGCTGATGTAGTATATGACATTCTCCTTTCTAGTCTCCTCTAAGTATTGAGCTAATAGTGCCCCCATCGTTGTATCTGTAGTGGTGAGATACAACAATAATGGCTTTTCGGGAACTGGTGGGACAAGTATAGGTGGTTTCATCAGATAACTCTTGATCTTCTCAAAGGCTTCTTGGCATTGTTCATTCCACACTATTGGGACCTCTTTCTTGAGCAATTGGAAGATTGGTTCACATGTCATGGTGAGTTGAGCTATAAACCTGTTGATGTACTGTATCCTCCCCAGAAATCCTTGGATCTCCTTTTCAGTCCTTAGAGGCTTCATCTCTACAATTGCCTTGATTTTGTCAGGATCAACTTCTATTCCCCTCTAGTTTACCATAAACACCAATAGTTTTCCAGATGTAACTCTGAAAGTACACTTCTTTGGATTCAACTGCAACTTATAGAATCAGATTCTTTCAAAGAACTTCCTCAAAGCTGGTATGTGCCCTTCGCAGTCTTTGGACTTCACTATCATGTCATCAACATAAACCTCTACTTATTTGTGGATCAAATCATGCAACAAAGTGGTGGCTGCTCGTTGATAAGTAGCACCAGCATTTTTAAGGCTAAATGGCATGACCCTGTAGCAATATGTCCCCCATGGAGTGATAAAAGAGGTTTTCTTCATATCTTCTAGAGCCATCTTAATCTGGTTATATCCTAAAAATCCATCCATAAACGAGAGTAGCGCATGCCCTGTTGTGTTGTCAACCAGGACGTCAATGTGAGGCAATGGAAAGTCATCTTTCAGGTTGGCCTTGTTTAGATCTCGAAAATCTACACACATTCAGACCTTCCCATCTTTCTTTGATACCGAAACCACATTAGCTAACCACTCTAGATAATTGACCATTCTTAGTAATCCAGCATTGTACTATTTCTCTACTTCTTCCTTGATCTTAAGAGTCCACTCTAGCTTCATTCTTCTCAGCTCCTGCTTGATTGGCTTATGGTTGGATCTGTTGGAATGCAATGCTATACTATATCAGTATCAATCCCAAGCATGTCTTCATATGACCAGGCAAAGATCTCTTTGAACTCTTTCAACGATGCCACTAATGCATCTTTCTCTAAAGTGGTTATGGTATTGCTCACTTGGATCATTTTGAGCTCATCATTGGTTCCCAAGTTAATAGGTTGGGTTTCTTCTTTTATGGGTCCTAGGTATCCATGTTTTAATTCCTTATTATTAAGAGTTTCTTTACCAATTTTAGAAATAAAAACATTCGAAGTCAACAAATAAGCAGAATTAGAAATCATATTAAAATGGAAAGAGCTTTTAACAGACTCAACTGGAAAACTATCACACACAGACTTAACAGGAATAGAAACACTAGCAGAAATAGACTTAATAGGAACAGAAACAATGTTCTTGGTAGGAGTGACTGGCTCGGTGATCTTAATCTTCTTAGCAAAGGTGACTGACTTGAAGGTCTTGATCTTCCTCCCAGAGTCCTCCATGGGGTGGGCGGCTCCTTCCCATGCCTAATTCTTTAACTCGGTCATGGCTTCCACAATGGTAGGTGGCTCCCAGTAAGCTCCTTCTTACCCTAGCATCAATACTGTGGGATTTACATCCATATCACCTGTAATTTCTTTTTCAACCTCCATGTTTGTGGGCTTGTCGGTCACAAAAGCATCTAGGCGCTTTATGTTATCCATCCATTCATCAAATAGATTGTATTTGCTTCTATTGCACAAGTCAGTGGACTGAGGGAGATGTTCTGACTTACTTTCTTCTATTTTCTCCTCATTACATTTTGCATTCTTAAGTGTCATGATTCTGAGACTGTGGACCATTAGCTTTTGGTCTAGAGTGGCCAGCCTGGCTTTTATGTCATCCTCTTCTTTAATATGTAAGGTTGGTGTACATGGTTCTAAATCATAATACGACCCCAATTCTGGAACCTGTCTTCCATGCTTGTCATACCTAGGGCCAGACCTTGAACTAACATCAGTGATATCACTACAATCTGAAAGATGCCCATAAGGACATTCATCATAATACATTTGATTGGCTTGTGCATTCTCCTCTCTTGCATCCTCTAACACATTTATCAACCTGTACTGGTCACTATCAATGTCACTCCACCTATTGGCTTTGGCATCGTCTTTATGTTTTCATCATAATAGTCCACATCACTGTCATATTCCTCATATAATAGGTCTGCCTCTTCATCTTCTCTATCACTAGGGGGTTCGCCCCAATCATCTCCACTGTATGGGCTATCATAACTTCTACTGCTATTGTCATCACCATTGGTGCTGTTGTCATCATCATCATGTCCACCATCACTGTTGCTGTTGTCACTACTACTATTGTTCTTGTCTTCACTTTCATCTTCATCATCACTAGGGGCTATTCTTTCTTCCTCATCTCCATCACTGGTTCTTAGTTCATATGGGCTCTACAATGTATATTAGTAGGCCTCCCAATATTTTTCTTCTTTTATATTGCAAATAGGATCTCGAAGGAGTGTAGTCATGGCATCAGGATCCATGTGATCAGCCCAATCAGTAGGAACCCAGGTTGTATCTTCCTTTTCCAACTCTAGAACCTCATTGTTGCAATCAAGTAGTATCTCGAAACTGGGCACCATTGTCTTTGTCACAGGATCAAATCTTGGTTCTATGAATCTCCAATATCGTTGACTTTCTCTAGCTTTTACAAACTTCCCATTCAATGTAGGAGTGTAGGGCTTTAGAGGTTTTGGAGGACACGGGAGTCCTTTTGCTTTGGCCTTGGCTCGGGACATCCTTCTTTCTTCCATCTCTAGCAAATCATCATCAGTGGGCTTATAACCTAGCCCAAAAGGTGGTGTGGCAGTAGGAAATGGCTCTTTCTCAGAATCAATACCATAAACAAGTTTAGTTATAGTCAAAGTATCCCCATAGATGGTCACAATAGTCCCTTCATATGGAAACCAAACCTTTTGATATAGGGAAGAAGGTACAACTTCTGTGTCATGGATCTATGGTCGCCCAAGGAGCATACTGAAGCATGAGGCTATATTAAGGACTTGAAAATCCACCTTCTTGACCATTGGTCCTATGGTAAGCTCTAATGTTATGGTTTCCAAGACCTCTCTTCTACTATTGTTGTATGCCCTCACATGTTGATCAATAGGCACAAAGTCTTTAACGCTTAAGCCAAGGCAGCTTGCAGCCTTCAACAGACACACGTTCAAGAAACTTCCATCATCTACCAAAACCATTGGTATTCTCTTCCCCAAGGCATCTACAGTGATATGCAGTGAATCATTATGGTGCTTCCTTTTCTTGGTTAGATCATTGTCAGAATAGGAAATAAAGAGTTCTCTATTGATGGACCCAATCATAGCATCTAGATCTTAGGAGGTTGTGGTTGTAGGGACTTGGATTTGGTTGAGCAAGTCTACTAGGTTTTTTCGGTGTTTGTATGGGCCATGAGTGAACCCCATAAGGATATGATAGCTTGTGTTTTTTATAGTTGCTTGAGGACTTCATCTTCTTTGGTAGGTGTTTGTTGGGTGGATTTATTCGAAGCTTCCATTGGGTTGTCGGTCTCTAAATGTGGGCCTTTGAAGTGTCTCCCCCCATTTGTGAGTGTTTGGCCATTTACTTGGGGTTTGAAGTGGGCCATTTGTAGGTGCTTAGCTATTCTTTTGGGGTTTGAAGTGTCTCCCTTCATTTGTGGATGTTTGGTTGTTTTCTTGTTCTGGTATTTGACTCCATATGTTGTATCCCACAGTGGTAGTAGAGGTCCTATCCATTAATTCTTCCCATGTCATCATGAAGCACTCGGGTAGGTCATAGATCAAGGTGGGCGGGTCTTCCTTATTCTCTTCTTCAGTCATCAAGCAATTAATCCTTGGTCCTTTCCCAAAATTGTGATTGGACAAGGGATTATTAATGATGCTAGGATTTGTAGGCGGCACAATCACTTTATTATCTATTAAGTCTTGAATTGCATGACAACGGATGAAACAACGGTCAGTCTCATGACCAAGGACTTGGTGGTAGGCACATCTTTTATTTACATCAAACCTTGAGGGCAAGGGGTTTGGAATTGGTCTTGGGTCTAAGGGCTTTAGTAACCCTTTTGCTTTTAGCTTATCAAACACTTGGCTCATGGGCATATACAACTCATGAAATTCTCTCTTGGGTCTAAGCCCTTGGAGTACTTGCACAGGTGCAATGGGTGCAATCAATTGATAAGGATCATTTTTATGGATGGTGGAAATTTCTATAGCCTTAGAATTAGACCCTACATTCTTTCTAACCCTTGGAAGGTCATCAGTCTTTACAGTGCCATTGTTTATAGCATCCTCAATTTGGGTTCCAACAGTAATTACAGCTTTAAAATTGAGAAAGTACTATGCAAACGAGTATTTATGGTATACAGGTAATAAATTCTTTACAACCATGGCTAATTGCTCTTCCTCACTTGGCCTACTCATCATCTATGCGGCCTTAGCTCTCCACTTGGTAATGAAAGTAGAGAAGGATTCTTTCGGCTCTTGCTTGGTAGTCTCAAGGTCTTTTCTTGTGATATCCACTTCCATATTGTACTTGTATTGCTTGTGAAACTCTTAGCATATGTCCTCCTAACTTCTTGCTCTTGCATCATCCAGGTTAAGGAACCACCTAAGAGCGGCTTCGGTTAGTGTGTTTTGGAACATCTGAGCAAGCACTTCCTCGGTCACACCTAAGGGCTGCATAGCCCTCATATACATCTTCAAATGGGACTTTGGGCAACTAGTCCCATCAAACTTGTCTAGAGTTGGCATCTTGAACTTGGGTGGCAACCTTGCATTGGGGAATAAGGAGAGAGAATCGTAGTCCATAGGTTCTTCCAACTTACGGGCTCTTCTAATCATCTCCTCCATTTTATTCATCATTTCATTGATCTTCTTCTCACTTTCTACGGTTGGTGGATCATGATCGGTCTTATTTTTCTCTTGATTATTCTTCAAATTTTGAAATTGTTGCATCATATGGTTCATGTCTTCTCTTAGCTGAATCTGACTAGCCACCATAGTGTTGAGTAGCTCTTGGGTGTTCATGGGTTCCTCTGTGTTTGGGTGTTCTTCCTCTTCTACCATGTTACTAGGAGCTTCAAACTTCTTGTGACTTGAACTGTCTTGGAGGTCAAAGATGGGGTTGTGATGTTGTAGCAGTGGAGTCTCTTCTATGCTTGAAGGCTTCAGTATTGTGATGGGAGTGACAGGTTTGGAGCTAGAATTATTATCTTGAGTGTCGGGCTTAGGTTTTCTTTGTAGCCTTCCTTCAGATCTTGACCAGATTCTCCTCTAATGACAGGCTTGGTCAGGTTAATCAAAGCTAAGACCCTATCCACATCCATTAATCAACCAAAACAAACACACATAACATGCAATGCAATTTTAACCAGGATCGACCCAAGGGTAGGTTTTAAGTCATTAAGTTGTAGGGTAGGTTTGTTGTTTCATTGTTTCCCATAGCGAGGATGTTACACCTCCCAACTTGTAATGTAATGAGCATTGTGTTGGTCCAAACGGCATGGTTTGTCCGTTACAGTCAACAGGAAATGATCCGATAACTTGAAGATCGGTGATCCATGATTGCTACCACCATAAAATTGTTGAAAAGGGGTGTATACATTGTTGATTGAATGGCATACACAATGACAGTTAGGGAAAGCTTTTAACAAACAATACAAACTGAGTAGTTTTTAGACCCTTTAAACCAACCAGATTAACCTAGTTAATAGCCAAGTGATTAACTTAGTCAAATTATGCAAATCTAGGTTATAACAATCAAACAATCATATCAAGAATATATAGCAGCGGAAAAATAAATAACACAAGATACGATGACCTAGGAAACCACATGGTAAAAACCTAGGGAGGATTTGACCTAGCTATCCTCAAGGTAAACTTGAATCCATTATATGAAAGAATTGAAGTTCATACAAAAGGACTTACAAGCTCCTTGCTTGACTTCCTAATGCTACCCACCAGTAGAACTAACTGACACGACCACATGCAAGCTCCGAATCCACGGACTCCTTCTTTCTTGGATTCTCCACAAGATACAAGCACCCACGCTTGTTATTCTTTAAGTTCCAATGGCAGCAACTGAGTTGATCATCAAGATGTTGAAGTAATCTTTACCTTAAAAACCCTAAGTTTATGTGAAGGACAGCTCTTTAATGATCTCACAAGAGGTTCACACAAATTGCAAAGTATGAGCAACAATACAACCAGAGCAACTCACAAAACATGGCTAGGGTTTTGCCTTATATACCTGGGGCAAAAACAGAAAACCCAAAAAGTTTAATGAGATAGGGCTGAGTTGGAAATTCTGCAGAAAAACATTCTGGCCAACTTTCGATCGATCGAGTCTAACTTTCGATCGATCGAGCCAGGCTGAAATGCACCAATGCATCTGCAGCCTCTCGATTCCAACTTTACATAAATTAAACAACTTTGAGCAAGCCTAAAAGAGACTAAACATATTGTTTTGATCATGGTTTGCCAACATTACATATTAGAGTTCTAAATACATCAAATCCTAAGTCTTTAGAACCTAACACAAGCAACAAATTCCATGCACTAAAATATCATTCAACATCCCATCAAACATAAATAAACAAACAACAACTATATCATTCAAGACCATGCAAAACAAGGGTACATATTTAGTCACTTAAGCCTAATACAAAGCTTAGCCCTTGACATCCCTAGTGGAGTCGCCACTGTGAGAGACCACGACAAAAAAGCGTCCTTCAAAAAAGAGATTCGGGTACCTTTTAAGGCACCTCTCTTTTTGGGTAAGTGGTATGCAGTCGCCACTCTTTTATATATATATATATACAAAAAAATAAGAAAAACTAAATATATACAAATACATGACTAAATTTTTCTCTTCATTGAATGAATAAAAGAAATTACATATCTTGAAAAACTTTAAAATTACATGACTTTGGGTCCTAGTTACAATCTACCAAAAACACATGGCTTTTGTCCTAGTTACATTCTACCAAAAAAAAATAAAGACAAGGCTAAATCTACTTAGCCAGAGACCTGAATTCGGAGGTTAGGTTATAGATTGGGAAGGTGTTAGGCACCCATTCCGCCCAAACAGAGTCTGGTCTTCCAGACTCTTGTGACCAATGTACTTTTTTATGCATGTCATGAATGATATGTTGAACATATGACATTAAAATTAAATCACACAAATTTATTTATGAGTGAAGTCTCTTCTTTTGTTTTTAAAAATTCAGATTTGTTTTGATTGGTCTAAAAAAAAAATATACATCTGATTTTGAATTGTCAAAATACTAGATCTGTTTTGTAGTATGTAGAAAAAAGTGGTTTTTGGAGATAAAATTTAGATTTGTTTTGTTATGATAAAAAAAAAAATGGTTTTAACGGCAGAAAAATTAGATCTATTTTTATATGTTAAAAAAAAATGAAAAAGACTTTTCAAGAAAAGAGTTTCACTCATAATATGAATTTATGCAATCATGAATTAAAATAAACACAAACATGGTAATACATAATCTCTTTCTTTATTTCAACAATTTGCATGTATTAAAAAAAAAAAATCAGATTTGTATCTTAAGAAAGATACAATCAGTTTTGATTTGAGAAAAATTTTGGATCTGCATCTCATAAAGATGTAGATCTCTTTTTGTATAAGAAAAATTCAGATCTACATTTAAGAAAGATGCAGATCTGTTTTATATTGAGAAAAATTCCAATCTACATCTAGGAAAGATGTAGATCTATTTTTGTATTGAGAAAAAGTTAGATCTACAGCCAATAAAGATGTTGATCTGTTTTATTTCAAGAAAAATCTAGATCTACACCTAATAAAGATGTAGATCTGTTTTATTTTAAGAAAAAGAATAGTTCACATGTACATTATTGATATTCAAGAAAGAGATTATAACAATCACATAAAAAAAACAATCATGCTGTAAACAAAACAACACTTAACAATTCATATTATTGATATTTGAAAGAAAGAGATATAACATGCATCATCACATCATAAGAAAAAGGGTTAAGAAACAACCTCTTGCATGAGCACTCCTTATTCTTGAGAGGATGTTTTAGGGTTAAAAAAAAAGCAGCAACACTTAGAGAAGGGATCAGAAAATATGGCAATTTGGATAATTCAGGCTATTTAAGAACAATTATCTTGTAGATAAATACCTTAAAATAAATCTTAATAAAGTTTAGATTATCCACAATTTTAATGTTATCCAATCATCCCTTTTATTCCTATGCATGCATCCCTATTTTAACCAATCAGAATTAATTTAAATTAATCATGTGTGGTCGACCTTACCTATACGCAATGCATGTTGACTGTGCAAACTTGATCATGCGATATCTTTCGATCTGATGGTTCGATTTGGAAACCAGAAACACCGTTACGACCGTTAGAATCTCAAGATCATTTTTATAATATGTAATGAATGAATTAATGTATGTAATGCAAAGACTAGGTGACATGTAATGCAAGAACAAAATGATGTATGTAATGCAATCATGTGTGGTCAACCTTACCTATACACAATGCATGTTGACCGTGCAAACTTGATCATGCAATATTTTTCAATCTGATGGTTCGATTTGGAAACTAAAAACATCGTTACGACCGTTAGAATCTCAAGATCATTTTTATAATATGTAATGAATGAATGAATCCATGTAATGCAAAGACTAGTTGAGGCATGTAATGCAAGAACAAATTGATGTATGTAATGCAATCATGATTTTTGAGGTACATGGATGGTCATTCAAGTCATTCTCCTTAATTAAATCATAGGTGCAAGATTCAGTGTCTACACACATCGCCACACAGGGTGGTCGACCATCATGAGGTTTCAATACATGACAACCATTATTCACTCTCTTCTTTCATCTTTGGAATATGAAAATAAAGAATAATATAAATAAATGCAAAATGAATAGTGTCATTGTAAATTTACACAGTTACAATAGCAAACTTGTAAATTTACACAATTATGCACTGATTGATATGGGTCATTTTTAGGTAAAAATAGGTAAATTTTACACATTATTCTATTATACACCCACTAGTGTAAGTGCTCTAAAATGTTTAAATTTCAAGTTTTTTATACTTTAAAATTATGCATAAAAGATGTGTTTATGGATCAAATAGTAAATAACATCTGATTGATAAGAAAATTTGGCATGGATGTTTAGAACATTGAGAAAATATATCCAATGGTAGGGCTTTCAAAATATTAACCCAATAAAAAATTATTTGGTGGTATAACATTAGTTAATGTTCAACTAGATGTAACTTGATCCTACCCCAAATAGAAAATTAATTCTTATAATTATTCTTAAAAAGATAATGAAGTAAACAATTCTAATGGGCATTAAAAATCTAATATAAACTAAACTTTAATTTATTTTTTTCACACTTAGCTTAGTTAACGACAAATATATATATTTCATATCATTAAAATAAAGACACTCAAATAACCATTTCATAGTTACTAACAATCAAAGTAAGAAATTATCTAAATACTTAAATTTTAGACATCTAATTTGTTGGTCAAAATAAATTGAGAAAATAAATCAATCTAAAAATATTCAAAGTTGTATAGTTTCATTGTATTGATCGCTTTTAAAAAGGAATAAAACTTAGGTACAGTACCCTAAGTGCTATTCCTTAGGTTCCCCTTTTAAGATTTAGTCATGTGGCTACTTAACTAAAAAATACGCTTTCATCCCATGAGAAAAAGTCCAAATTATAGAATCTTAAAATAGGAACCTAAGGAATAACACGTAATTACTGTACCTAAGTCTTGCCCTTTAAAAAATATATAGAATTCAACATTTGTTTCTCTATTTTTCTAAGTTCTTAAATGACAAAAACCCCCCGGGGGGGGGGGGGGGAGTTATAAAAAAAAAAAAAAAAAAAACCTGCCCTTTAAAATTGTTATAATGTCAAGAAATGGGTGAACAAGGACATTAAGTACTTTTTGTTATTATTTTCTATCAAATGTGGGATAGATTGCTATGAGAAAAAGGAAAATTTTGGGATAGTAAGGGAGAAGAATTGAAAAAAGTGTCGTGAATGCTAAATAGTGGTGAAACTGAAAATTGAGATAAAGTTAACTTAAAAAAAAAAAAAAAAATTGAGAGATTGGTGTGTTAGGAGTCTTTTCCTTGTTATTTTAGTGATAAACTAGTTTGTTACTCTTTAGAGAGAAAAGTTAGGGATACAATAAAATGTCACAATATTTTCACAAAACCGAATTCTCTTGTTATGAAAATGTTGTGATAATTTGTCATTTACATTAAAACAACTCTCATCTCAATCTACAACTTAGTCGGTGGCATCCATCAGAAGTGTGTACAGCTACATCCTATCCCTACAGGTAGGGATATGGATCCATTAAGAGCCTAAAGCTCAACCTCATCAAATTCTGCAACTTAGTATTGTCTCACAATATAGGGATGGACTCATCACTAATCTCCTTACCAAAATAGTGGAAAATACATAACAAATAACAGTGCCCACATGGACCACTAATGACCTCTACTCATTTAACATCTTACGTGGAATCACCCATCATAGAGGTTGGGCATTAGCCACACTGTCACAACTTGGGTATCAATCCAATCCCCCAAGATGTCTCACTCACCAGCCTTCTTTCTAGTGGTTTGGTTAAAGGATCGGCTAAGCTCCTTACAAAACTCACACAGTCTAAGGACATAATACCATTATCAATAAGCTGCCTTAGAACTTTGTGCCTCAATTGGATATTGACTTTTCCCATTATAAATTTTGCTCTTCGCACATGCTATGACAACCTAGCAATCACAATGAATGTAAATAGAGGCAATAGAGTTAATAAATAGAGGCATATCAATACATAGACTCCTAAACCACACAGCTTCAAACCTAGTCTTCTTTAAGGCCCCTAGCTCTGCTTCCATGGTGGATCTCACTATGCAAGTTTGCTTGGATGACTTCAAAGAGACAACCCCTCCAACTAGTGTGAACAAATATCCACCTGTTGGCTTTACCTCATTTGTATCAAAGATCCAATTAGCATCAGAATATCCTTCTAAAATAGGATAACCACAATATGACAAACCAAAATCAAAAGTCCCTTTTAAATATCTCAATAATATAAATATCACATCCCAATGCTCAATACTAGGATTATGAGTGTATCTACTCAATCTACCGACATCATTTGCGATATCAGGATGACTACAATTTATCAAAAATAATAAATTTACCAATAATTTGTGCATATTTATCTTGTTAAACATTAACACCAAATTTTTTGACCAAGTGCACCTTTGAGTCATACATAATAGACATAGCTCACATATCAAAGTGTACAATTTTTTTTTTCTCCACATAATAAGATTGTGATAGTACAATGCAATCATTACCCTTAAGGATCTTGATGCTTAAAATAACATTTGCCTCAACCAAAATTTTCATATCAAATTTAGAGGCAAGAAAAGATTTAGTATCATGCACAACATTATGGCTAGTTCCAAATATAAGTATGTCATCAACATATAAACAAATAATAACACCTTCATTATTATTAAACTTATTATATTTACATTTATCCTCACCATAAATCACATATCCATGTGTTAGCATCATATATCAAAATTTTCATGTCATTGTATAGGTACTTATTTTAATCCATACAATGATTTAACCAATTTACAAACTTTATGTTATTGTCCTAGGACAACACAACCCTCAGATTTCTCCTTATAATTTTTTTTTTTCTTTCGAAATCAACTATTAGAAAAATAGTTTTAACATCCATATGATGTATAATAGGTTTGTAAATAGATACAATGACAAACAACATTCTTATAGATACAATTCTAATAACTGAAGAATAAGCGCATCAAATAATCAACATGAAACTTTTGCTTATAGCCCTTAGATAGCGAGCATGCCTTATACTTATCTATGATCCTATTTGGTTATTAATTTTTATAAACACCCACTTGCAACCAATAGGCTTATTAACCTTCGATGGAAGCTCAACTCATTCCAAATATGATTAGACATAATCTAATAATTTGTTAAAAGCGTCCAACCATAATAGTTCATCAACAAATTTAATTGCATCATAATAACTTACATGTTCATCTTCAACAATATAGGTAAGAAAATTGCTACCATAATTCTTTTTCTTCCTAGCTCGCTTACTTTTTCTCAATTCTTGCACATCACAACAAGATCATTAGAAGTATCAATAGGTTCATGAAACATATTTTCCATATTTTCCCTATGAAACATGTACTTAAAGAAAGTATTTTTAAGATTTATCAATAGTATTAAATTCTAAATACATCACTCTTGATGAAAATAATTCTATATCATGAACTATAGCAAACATAACCAATAAACACACAATCACATATTTGAATATCAAGTTTTCTCCTCTTAGGTTCATGTAGCATGACCTTAGGCAAGTACCCCCACACTTTGATGTATTCTTCTTTTTAGATTTGGGTAACATCTTAGCCAACTACACCCACAATTTGAGGTATACCAAGTTAGGCTTACGTCATTCTCAACTTCATTTTTATATTTTATAAAAATTTCCAAAACTTCATCTTTGGTTCTTAATAAACAAAGCTAAGTAAATATAGAATGTTCATCAACAAATATTTCATAAAAATCTTTTACTACCTCTAGTCATTGTGTGTTTTAAATCATCCAAATTACTATGTCCGAAAGTAAGGTGTTTGGTTCCTCTTGTTATGGATTCGCAAGTTTTTATTTATTTATTTATTTAATTTATTTTTTATTTTTTTATTTCAAATTTACAAAAACATATCCGCCATTTCAAAACAACACATGTAGCCAATAAAAATACGTATATATATTTTCAATATCACTCTTGCATTTGGTGGTTAATAGGAATATTTATTCCCACTAAATCTTATCCACTGGCCCAAAATACTTGCTGGATCTTTATATATATATATAAAGAAAATTTTAATTATTTTCCATAATTTCTCATTTTATATATATCTGTGAAGAGATATAAAAATGATAGCACATATACATAGAGCTGATAACCTCTAGCTACTAGAAACCACTCTTAGGAATATTTGTTGTGGGGTGGTGAAGTCCGAGCAAGCGTGTTGGGCTATGGGCCATGCCCGAGGAAGATAATGTGCCCAAGGTTGACCAATGGGATTGTTAGGCCTAGGTATGGGCCGAGGATAAAGGAAAGGAATGATGCGTCAAATCTAATTTCCGAAGACCTAGGCCACCTCGGGAGAGCTTCAGGGAAGTAGCAAGAAACTCAGTCAATCATGAAAGACAAAATTTCTAGGAAGAAGGTTGCCACCACCACATTAAATGCACTGCACCTAATGAACCAACCGCATTTATGGAGAAATGACACCTGAATAGTGGCAACTCAGCTTACAGCTCCTAACAAAGCTTCTAGGAGGTCTTGATGGGATAAGTATCCAAAGGATTTTCTGCTAAATCAATAGGTGGAGGGCTGAGATGAAGGATGGTCAAACTAGATAAGGAAGGGATCACCATGAAAAGTGGGCATGAAATCTGAGAAGGAAGAAAAAAGAAGAACACATTGTATGGAGATAAGCTTGATTAATATAAGAACATCTCATCCTCAGACTTGACCGAGGAGCACTATTTCCATTATTTTGTCTTACTGTCTTGAATCTAGTCAACTATGATCTACTCTTTTTGTAAGACTGTTCCCTGATTTAACCCATTCTCTTACAAATATATTGTTTTGGCCTTGTGGGGCCATCATCCATTGTTCTTGGTGGTTTGTGGTTCAAATCTCAGTCCTTACATCTGTTATTTCACAAGAATAAGACACATAATATTTTGTAACAACAATTGTATAATAAGAATGTTTAATCATTCACAATTCTTATTCGCACAATCATAAATGATTACTTGAATATTTTGGCACGAAATATAATATTAATTAAATTGTGGTATCATTGTATCTTCTTTATGCAACAGGAATACAAGGTTGATACGACACCATTGTTCTCACTTAACAATAGGATTCCTTTTCCATAAGTCTACACTATTTCTTTTTTATAATAGCTTAATTTTCATATTTATATCATTATTAGAAAAACATTATCATACTTATTTTGAGTTAATTCATGCATTTTATAGTTGATTTTGGAATAATGCTAAATAATCAATTTTGTGCTTAATTAAATTTGAATTTGAATTTGTCTTTTATCGGATAATGAAATTAAATAAGTGGATTTTTGCAAAGAAGAAAGCTAATGGACTTTAATTTTACAAGGGCCATGATGAAGTCAAAGAAGGCCAACCTAGTTAAATTCAAGTCCAATTCAGAATAGGATTCCAGCTTGCACACAAGTTAGTATTTAGAGCATAACTTTCAGCTCAGATGTTAAATCGAGATGATTCAAGTTGGTCTAGAAAGCTACTTAAAGGGCTATAACTTTGTAGTTTACTGAAAGTCTGAATTCTAAAGTTAAATGGGCCAGAAACGTTAGTTAAGTGAAGCCTAAAAACCTGGGATTTTTTTCAAACGGGAATTCAACTTGTAATAGGATTCCTTGACCTATTTAAACGCTCTTTAGGGAAAAATTCAGAGGAGAGCTTTCGTAGAACATAATTTAGGTCTTCTTAAAGTTTCTTTA
Source organism: Quercus suber (assembly GCF_002906115.3). Lineage (NCBI taxonomy): Eukaryota > Viridiplantae > Streptophyta > Magnoliopsida > Fagales > Fagaceae > Quercus > Quercus suber. The sequence goes on from NW_027070291.1 coordinate 94,234, forward strand.
CAGTTTTTAGAGTTTTATTTGTGTTATAACTTGCTAGAAGCCATGCTAAGGCAAGGGGTGAAACCCAACAATTTATTGGTATATTTTTAACAATTATTTATTAGTTTTAATGTTTATGTTTTTATGCTTTTTATTGTTTTAATCATCTAGAAAAGTGTTTAGTTTTGTATAATCGTTTGATTATCATAGACTCTGGGCACGTTAAATGCTTAGTATTCCTTGTGAACTAATTCACTAGTTTTGTTTTGCCTAAAATCAATCAATTCCATAAAACTACCATAGACAATTAATTCTTGAGTTCTTGTTGTTAAATCATCCGACTAAGATCATCCTTTGTATGAATTTTAGTTGAGTTATAAAATAAATTTTGTTAAGACTACCAATAGATATTGTACAGTTTTAGACCCCTTAAAACACTACCAAATTGAGTAGTCTAGTTAATTAGCCAAGTTGTTACTTAGTCAAATTATGCAATTCTAGGTTAAAACAATCAAACAATCATATCAAGAATATAAAGCAGCGGAAAAGTAAATAACACAAGATATGATCAGCCAGGAAACCACACGGTAAAAACCTGGGAGGATTTGACTTAGCTATCCTCAAGGTAAACCTAAATCCACTATGCGAAAGAATCGAAGTTCATACAGAAGGACTATAAGTCCCTGCTTGACTTCCTAATGCTACCCACCAGTAGAACTTACTGACATGATCACGTGCAAGCTCCGAATCCACGGACTCCTTCTTTCTTAGACTCTTCAATCAAGTACAAGCACCCACACTTGTTATTCTTTAAGCTCCAATGGCAGCAACCTTGTTAATCATCAAGATGTAGATAATATCTCTACCTTGAAAACCTTAAGTTTATGTGAAGGAAAGCTCCTCAAGGATCTCACAAAAGATTCACATAAACTGCAAATATGAGTAACAAAGACTTAGAGAGGTTTCGGTACAAAACCCTAGATCAAAAGAGGCACTCTCTTCTCTCTCTCTAAAAGCTCTAAAAAACGTGGCTTAGGGTTTCCTTTATATAGTGGGAGAAGTAGATCTGAAACCCTAATCTTAATGGGCTTGGGCCGAGTTGGAAATTCTGCAGAAAAAGCATTCTGCCCGAGATTTGATCGATCGAGTCTAACTTTCGATCGATCGAGCCATGTCGAAATGCACCAATGCATTTGCAGCCACTCGATTCTAACTTTACATAAAACGCCCACACTTTGAGCAAGTCTAAACAAGGCTAACAACCTATATTGATCATGGTTTGCCAACAATACACATTAGAGTTCTAAATACATAAAATCCTAAATCTTTAGAACCTAACAAACTCCCCATTTGGCAATCCGTGACAAAACACAAATACTAAGCTCAAAGTTTACAATTTAAAAAGCCCTTTACAAAATAATGCTCATAAACCAAAATTCAATCCTAACTACTATCCATCAGTTGCAAGTGTAGACAGCAGCTCAATTGAATCAACCTGTTTATTCCTAAAATACTCAACAAACACATAAACGCATGTGTGACAGAAAATAGTATATAAACAGGTATAACATTCTTGTATGATTCACACAACACACAATAAGGACATATATCAAATGAATAACTCATAGAATATAAATTAATAAACAGTGAATCCAAAGCAACAAGAATAAAAAAGAAAACATGTATATCAATCAATGTTATTCCCCCTAACATGAATATACCAAAAAAAAAATGATATACAAGGTGAAGCACCTAAATACAATCTAACAGCTCCGCAAGCTCCTCAACACAACAAAAACTCTTCCTCTAAGACAAACAAGTCATCTATGTCTCCCCCTTTTTGTCACGTATTGACAAAGACTACCTAATCAGAAGGTAGACAGAAAATATACGCAATAGAGTAAGAGAAATTAGAGATAACTCTCCCTAAGAACCACAAAGGTTAAAAAAAATTTCTCCCCTTATAAAAATAGGAAAAACAAAACAAGTTTTTGGAAAAAAACAGTTTGGGGAAAAAAAAGGAGGTGGGGGAAAATCAGCAGCAGCAACAGCATCACCAGCAGAATCAGGAACATCCTCACCAGCAGGACCAAAGTTAAAAAACACACAAACCAAATGCAAAAATACACATGAAGAAAAAATATTCTCTCTTTCAATAAAATGCAAACATGGCACTATGTGACCCATAAACAGTTGCATGAATAGAGAAAAATATTTGCACATTGATTATCCATCATATCTCTTAAGAAAAATATTTTCTGCAGTTCACACATAAGAAATAGCATATACTAGAATGTACAAAACTCGAAAATTAATCAATTAATTTTTAAATCAAATTGAATACCCAATTTAGCAAAGTGTACGCATGTTATGTGTGAAAACAATGAGAAATATGACTGCAAAACTGCAAGATGGATACAAAAACAATGCAATGCATGTGAATCCTAAACACAAATGATGCATGAAAAAAATTTTGGTCAAAAACATAGAAACTGAAAATTTTTCAGTTTCGATCGATCGAGAATTGATCGAACATCAATCGAGTCAGGCAGACTCAAACCAAAAAATTTAATCGCAATTTCGATTGATCGAAAAACAGGTTCGATCGATCGAAAGTCTGAAAAAATCAGATTTTTGAAAAACAGAGCATTTTAATGTAGAAACTCTTCAAAGCATATTGTTTATAAAAAAAATGCATGAGTATGAGACGAAAAGTTTTTTTCAAAAATACTTGAATTCAATCCAGATCTTCCAAAATCAAGATTTTCAATCAATTTGTCCTTAAAGCGCAAACATTAAACACATTTTGCATTAAAATCAAGGAACTTTTAATCTTGGATGGCCACAACAAAATCACACACAATATAATGTACCAAGTTTAGCAAAGAGTAACTTGTGTAGTGTGTGCAACTAGCAAAAGCTTGAGATACATGTGAGGTGATATGTGAATAGCAATCAATCACAAAGTCTACAAAATTCATCACATAGAATTTAAAAGAGACTATCACCTAAAGAGTTACATCATATAACTCCCATATCTCCTAGAACAAAAGCTTGAAATCATGTAAGTTTCTTGTATTTTTGCCTCATAGTTATGTGAAATGGTATCAAGCCTAATAGTACACACCAATTTTAATTATGTGAGATGGTATCAAGCCTAATAGTACACACCAATTTTAAGCATTAAGCAATTAAGCCGAGGCATCACTTTATGCTCTTTTTGTGCATGTGCTACACTTTCTCGAGCATAAAATCTTANTTGAGGCACAGACACCTTTGGTTTAGCTGCTCTCTTAGCAGCTTGAAGCTTGTAACAGTTAGGACGAATGTGTTCAGACTTTCCACAATAATGACAAACCCAAACAGGTTTACCATGCATCTTGTCCTTAGAAAGGGTAGGTTTAGTTTCTCTCAGATCAACCCTAATCTTCTTAGGAGGTGAAACTTCTACAGGTTTGACTACCTCACTCACAGGTGGTTTGACAGTTTCACTCACAACCTTACTCACAGAAGGTTTAGAAGAAGATGAAGGAACAAAGTTCGTGGAATGTGGAGTAGACACAGAGATGCTTTCAACATATCCTATCCTAGATTTATCAGAAGGATACTTTTGAACATTCAGCATGTGATCAAGTTTAGAACTAGCAGTTCTAGCAACAGATAAATCATGTTCTAAAGTTTTAACTTTATCAAGCAAAAGCATGTTCTCAGATTTCACATAGTTTAAAAGATCATTAGCATCAAATAATTTAACAAGCAAATTTTTCTTTTCAAGCTCAAGAGAATCAATTTTCTTCAGGCCAAGTTCAACATTCGTAGCATCCTTTACAGCAACTTTGCAAAGTTTATTATAGGCCTCTTGAAGATCTGCATCCTCAGAAAGTTCCCCATCAGAAGAGTTTTCCTCAACAGATATGCTTTCATTGACTACTGCAGTAGCAGTGAAAGCAATGAAGTTTCCATCCTCGTCACATTCAGACTCATCATCAGAAACCTCATTATCACTAAGGGTTACAGCCATAGCTTTACCCTTATTTCTTAAGAATGTAGGACATTTAGATTTAACATGACCATACCCTTGACAACCAAAACACTGAGCACCCAAAGAATTGTTTGAAGATTAACCTACTTTTTCTCTAGGTTTTTCAAAGTTATTAACCTTAGTGGGATCATTCTTCCTAAAGTTTCTAGGTTCAGCAGTGTTTGTACCTCTTACCTTTCTATTTGTATTTGTCAGAAAGTTTCTAAAATTCTTAGCAAGGTAAGCTATCTCTGTAGCAGAGAGCTCATCATCAAATCCACCAGCCTCAACATCATCAACAGACTTAAGAGCCATTGATTTGGATTTGTTTGTTTTGGGTAAGTCAGACTCATAGGACTGAAGAGAATCTACAAGCTCATCAACAGGGATGAAGTTCACATCCTTGCTTTCAGTAATGGTAGTCACTTTGGGTCTAAAGTCTTCAGTTAAAAATCTAAGTATCTTCCTAACAATTTTAGGTTGATCATAGATTTCACCCAAATTAAAAGTAGAATTAACAATATCATTCAGTTTGGCATAAAATTCATCAAAGGATTCATCATCAGACATCCTAATGCTCTCAAACCTAGAAGTTAATTGCTGCAGTTTGTTTATCTTAACTACCTTTGTGCCTTCATGCACAGTTTCGAGGATTTTCCAAGCAGTATGAGCAACCTCAACATTAGAGAACCTCTTAAATTCCTCCATAGAAACAGCATTGAAGATGGCATTCATAGCTTTGCTATTGAAGTCTGCTGCTTTTTTTCAGAAGTTTGCCACTCACTCACAAGAGTAGCGGGCTTCTCCCATCCGTATTCAACGGAATTCCAAACTCTCTCATCAATAGATTTCAGGAATGCTCTCATCCTTACTTTCCAATAAGCATAGTTATTCCCATCAAAGTGAGGAGGAACAACAAGAGAGTGTCCATGCTCCATGACAACAAGGGTCAAGGATCAGCTCAGAGATCAAAAATCTCAGACAAAAGCTACCTGCTCTGATACCACTTGATGGAAATTTAGACCCCTTAAAACACAACCAGATTGAGTAGCCTAGTTAATTAGCCAAGTTGTTACTTAGTCAAATTAAGCAATTCTAGGTTAAAACAATCAAACAATCATATCAAGAATATATAGCAGCGGAATAATAAATAACACAGGATATGATCACCTAAGAAAACCAAACCGGTAAAAAACCTGGGGAGGATTTTACCCACCTATCCTCAAGGCAAACCTGAATTCACTATGAAAGAATCAATGTTCATACAAAAGGACTTACAAGCTCCCCACTCGACTTCCTAATGCTACCTACCAGTAGAACTTACTGACACGACCCGTGCAAGCTCCGAATCCACGAACTCCTTCTTTCTTGAATTCTTCAATCAGCTACAAGCACCCACGCTTGATATTCTTTAAGTTTCAATGGTAGCAACTAAGTTGATCATCAAGATGTTGAAGTAATCTCAATCTTGAAAACCCTAAGCTTTGTGTAAAGGAAAGCTCCTCTAGGTCTCACAAGAGATTTACACAAAACCGCAATGTATGAGCAACAATACAACTGGAGCAACTCTTAAAACGTGACTAGGGTTTTTCCTTATATACCTAGGGCAAAAACATAAAACCCTAAACGTTTTAATGAGTTAGGGCTGAGTTGGAAAAACTGCAGAAAATGCAATCTGGTCGACTTTCGATCGATCGAATCTATTTTTCGATCGATCGAGCCAGACCGAAATTCCCTAATGCATCTACAGTCTCTCGATTTCAACTTTACAACAATTAATCAACTTTGAGCATACTTTAACAAGACTTAACATATTGTTTTGATCATGGTTTGCCAATATTACAAATTAGAGTTCTAAATACATAAATTCCTAAACCTTTAGAACCTAACAATTTGGTTTAGGTTTGGGCGGGGGGGGGGGGGGTGTACATAGATTTCTATCTTTTTGTTTTGTTATGTTAAACCAAAAAAAAAAAAAAAAATTCTTTTTGCCTAGCTTGAGGTTTATGTTTTGAGTTCGTTATACTACTTTTGCTTAAAGAATTTCATTGCTTTCATGCTCAATTCATTACATATGCACGTAGCCACTCAGACACAATTTGTTGTTGAAGGATAAAAATGATTAGAAAATCTTGATGATAACAATGTGGAGACTGTAACCCCTGTGAGTTTTGAGCCAATCATTATTTTTGGGGGGTTATTTATTGTTTCTAATCTTAAAGTTCATTTGGAAGTGCATAACATATTTCCCTTGTTGTAGTCTCATTGTTCTTTCTTTTGGCCAAGAAAAAAAAATGATTTTACGCCACACTTGAATCTTTTGAAGTCATTGATGTTGAATGAACTATACTAGTCTTTGAGAGATGAGATTAGGCCATTTTTGTCTACTTTGAGCCATATATATGTTTCTCTTTTTTCATACATCATCGCTAGTCACCCCGTTGAGCCTTTTAATTAGCCTTTCTTTCTTAAAGCCCTTATCCATAGTGTTTCAAGATGAAATTTGATCAGTTTGTTTCAATGTGGTGGTTTGTGCGAGATTTCAAAGAAGAAAAAAAAAATTCAAAAAAGAAAAGAATTCAAAAAAAAAAAAAAAGGAAAAATGTCAACAAGGAAGAAAATAAAAAGAGTTCTCATCAAATTTTGAGAAGTGAAATGGAAGGAAGGAGTACTGCTTTGAAGAAGAAGAGGTGGAAAAAAATGTTGAATGGAAATTCCAAAAAGAGTTGACATTCCGACAAATCTTGAAAACACTTTTTATTATTTACCTTCACCCATTTTTATTTCATTCCCTTAACTTTATCCTACATTACGTCCTAATAAAGTCCTTATTTGATCTTGAAGATTGTGTAGTTCAAATATTGATATGACTGAGAAGAAAAAAGTGTGGCATAAATATTTTTGGCATCCTTTTATGAAACTACTTGTTCTTTCTTGATTAAGCGTTTTTCTTGTGATTTATATGTGAGGTGTTTGATTTTGCTTACATTATTCTGCTCACATATGTTGTTGAGAGTGTACACCCCATTTCAGAGTGATTTCATTTGTTGAGTGATAACACCAGAAAGATTTGAGTTGAAGCATACTTTCAAATAGAGATTCAAGTCAAATTTATTCTAAAACTAAGAGTATGTTTGGGTTGGCTACCACTTTTCCCTCATATTGAGTTTTGATGGCATGAGAAATTTCTTTAGCATTTCAAGCACATACAAAAAAAGCTTCATGCTCTTCAGCCCAATGTCAGTCTCTACCACATAGCTCATGTTTAGGCGGTAATAATTCAAGTTGCCAATATTCTGTGGATTATTATGACGGATCATCCTCAGATGGAGACCTTGCTATTGACACCCTCACTCTGGGATCAACTACAAGTCGCCCTGTGCCTCTCCCTAAAACTATCATAGGGTGTGGACATGATAACGTAAGATTCACTAATGTAGTGTTTTTGAACTTGAACTAATCCTCTTTGCAAAAGGCAATTAATTTTTTTTTTTTTGTTTTTTTGTTTTCGTTTTGTTTTGTTTATTTTAGTATTCATTCTCAGAATTTTGTGGGTATATTCCCTACAAACCCTCACGAGACTACAACTCGTCCACTAGTGTAAGCTAGGGGTTTAAAGGCTTGTTGCATATGCTAAATGCAATCAAAATTTTCAGTGAAAGTGGATTATTTAGGATTTCCTTTTTCCTTGTTTTGTTTTACTCTTTATCTATTTTGCTCGAGGACTAGCAAAATGTAGGTTTGGGGGTATTTGATGTGCATGAAATATATACAATAAAATACTCACATATCTACATATTTAGCTTTACTTTTATGTTATTTTGTGACCGATTATGTAATATTTTTGTATTGCAGGTAACAAGGGCTTTACATGCAAAGTGGGTCTAGGCCAATTGAATCAAGCCCATTTACATCCAGCTAGGCATGAATATTAAATTTAAGTCCAATTGGAGTAAGGAATCAAAGGAAATTTGCACCAAATCCAAGTCCAATTCGGATTAGGATTCCAGCCTGCATATCAGTTAGTATTTTTGGTATAACTTTTGGCTCAGATGTCCAATCGAGATTATTCAAGTTGGGCTGGAAAGTTAACTTAAAGGGCTACAACTTTGTAGTTTATTAGGAGCCCGAATTCTGAAGTTAGATGGGCCAAAATAGTCGGTTAAGTGAAGCCTAAAAATCTGGGATTTTCTCCAAACGGGAATTCAACTTGTAATAGGATTCCTTGATCTATTTAAAGGCTTTTTAGCGCAAAATTCAGGGAGGCTAGTGCTAGGTCTGAGATGCAAAATAGAAAATTGGAGCAAGAGGCAGTGTCGCATGTGGCTTCTCTGTAGCTTTTCTCCATGATAGTACTGTGACTATTTCTTTCTCTATTTTATTTGTCTAGTTTAATGTTTAGTATTTTATTTTTTTTTATTTTCTTTCAATTACCATGAGTAGCTAAATTTATAATTAGGGTTGAGGATGAAACCTTGTTAAGGATTATCAGTAATATTTATGTTATTTGATTTTTCCCACAATAGTTGTTCTTTAATTATTTAAATTGTTCTTGCTTCATATCAATTGACTAAGATGAGATTCTAGATATGAGTTCAATCATGGTTTTCTCATGATTTAAGATTTGTCTTAATTAATTGAATGCTTGGTTTATTAATTCTTGATTATAAAATTGAATATCGTTTGTGATTTATCTGTCAATGGATAGAAGTTATGATTTGATTTTTAGAATTGGATATATCTTGTGATTTGTTTGGCTACAGATACAATTGACGATTTGGTTTTATACTTAAGAAGCGAAGAAGAACATGCTTTTGGTGTTTTATATAGAAGTTTTAATGATAATATTTTCCATGGTAGCAAGATTGTTTTCTAGATTATCATGTAATGGTTGAGAAAAATTAATGATCATAAATATATATTGATATGACTTACAAGACAGATTCCAAAACCTTAATTCCTTTCTCGTGATCGTTTACATCTTCTTATTGCTTTATATCTTTTGTTTAGCTTAACTATTTGCTTAATTTTATTTTTTGCTTAGTTTATTTAATTTCAAAACAACCAATTTTTATTAAACTAGATTAGGATTAATTTGGTTAAGATTTGATTTAATTTTCCTATGGGTTCGATCTCGTTCTTGTCAAACTATACTTCGGTACGATTCGTATACTTGCGAGTATTTTAAAATTTCACAACAAGTTGAAAGACACCTTCCATTATGCATGATAGAATATTAATCAAGTGAGACATATATTATTGCAACCTAGTAAGAGATTGTATATATAGGTATGTACAATGATAGGTTGTAATAATGTTATTTGAGTTTAGAGAATATTGTTTCATAAAGTGAAAATTCAGGTTTTGGAATTTTCTAAGTGAAAATTCTAAATTAAGCATTTTCGATTGTTTGAAACTTTGGCTCGATCGATCGAAATGGTAAAGAAAAATTCCAGGAGGTTCTCCCTGGTTCAATTGATCATAAAAAGCATTCGATCGATCGAAAGAACCTCTCGATCAATCGAAACCCGCATGCTGAATTTTTTGCAGAATTTTTCTGGTGACTATTCGAAAAGGTTGAAAAGGTTTCAAGCCTTGTGAATGGCTTTATGAAACATTTTAACTCTTTATACCTGCCTTTTGATGAAATATAACCTTATGGGTATAAATAAAGGCTTATGTTCACTTGAAAAATAAGTTAGAGAAAAACACAAGAAATCCTGTAGTTATGCTCAAGAATTGTTATCTGTAGAACCCAACATCTTGGTTATATCCTAGGAACAAATTTGTGATAATCCTTTAGAAACAATAACATGGGGGGCAAATATTGTCTAAGGAAAATGATATTGTGTCTCCAAGTTATCTATTTTCTATTTTTCTTTTGTGTTAACCTTATTCTTACGGTATTACTTTGTATAATATCCCTAACATCTCCTAATTGAATAGATCCCCTATACCAAATTGAACGTCCTAAAGCTCATTACTATTAAGGTATATTTGATAGACTGTAATAGGCACTGTAATGTAATAGTTATTCCTATAGTTTAGATATTCATTTGTTTGGTTATATTTTTATTACAAAGAATAATCATTCCTTATGAATATCTATTCTTTAAAATGAGGAATAACTATTCATTTCTAAAAGGGATGTAATAGTTATTCCTTAGTAGGTTTATTAATTTCTACAATTAATATATTTCTAAATAAATAAACTTTCCATATGCACATAACAATAATGAAAATAAAAAATCATAAAAAATAACAAATCTCTCTTTCAAATCTAAAAAATATTATTTTTTATGAAATATAATTATATGAGTAAGATATTCTTAAAATATATCTTAAGTTTGATTTAAATGCTTTCATTCTATTGTTTTTTGGATTTTATTATTATGTTGTCACCAAACAAAAAAAAATAGTAATAAGCATTACATTACAGTATTTTTTATACCCTGTAATATCTATTCCTATTCCTATGTAATTACTGTTACTATCTACCAAACGTGCCCCTAGCTTGGACTCAAGGACCTACTCTCATTTGGGAGTCCAAACAACCAACAGATCAAGAGAAATCACAGTGAACGTAATATTATCAAAGTGTTCTTAAGGACCCACTGCAAAAACTTTTGCATTTAGCAAAATGCACTAATTGATATTCACTGACCTAATTAGATGGAAGTACTTAAGTATTAACATAAGGATATGATCCTTAAAAAAAATTGTAAAAGAAAAAACGTTGAGTTGTTTATGGTTACGCTATAGAAAAAAGAGTGATGTTATAGTTAGTATTCGGTTAAGTATGTCAACACATGTTAAATATTTTATTGTGAATATTTTACATAATTTGGTCTTTTTTTTTTCCAAATTTAGTCTAACCCCGATTAAGGAGGTTGGTTTAGTGGTACCTAAGACTTCATAATATCCATGAGATCTATTTTTACCCAAAAAAAACAAAAAATGGTCTAAGAATTTTTAATGTTTATTTTTAAATTTTCATAAATTTTAAGTGGACCTAGCATTCAAATAGTGGCCTATTGATGCAACATCAAGTGGCTTTGATACCAATTGATGCAATCAGAGTATATAGGGGTGTGCATAGGTTGGGTTGGGTCGGGTTAAGGGGATTTTTGACCTAACCCACCATAGTGGATTAAAAAAAATTCAACCCAACCTAACCCAACCCACATGGGTCTGGTTGAACCTAGGGGTTGGAAAAATTTTTTTATTACTATTATTATTAAATTGAGCAAAAAGAAATATATATATCACACTTGCCACCTAAGTTGATAAAGAAAATATACATTAATATATGAACTAATATTCCAACTCAATTACACATTAATATATGTATTAATATACATTAATATTGACTTTTATATAGGATAGGAGGAAGAGTTTTTTATTTAAAAAAAAATTATTAATTATATAATATATATTAAATATATGAGTGGCTCGGGTCGGGTTTGAGAGGTTTGGAATTTTATGACCCGAACCCAACCCGACCCGCTGTCCAAAAAAAAATTGCAACCCAACCCAACCCACCAAGTCCTAAAAACCAAACCAACCTAGCAGGTTCGTTTGGGTCAAGTCGGTTTTGGTGGGGTGGTCGGTTGGCTGCACACCCCTAAGTGTACACATGTAGAAGCTAAATCTATATCACAGATATATTAACTACAACTCTTCTACAAAACCTAAGTTTTGCAAGAATTTTAGGCTAGTGAAAGAAAATTTTACTAATAACAACTAACTAATCACCTCCTCATTCAAAAGAGTATTTATAGGAAGAGATTTCTCCTACTCCTTTTCGAAAAATAAATAAATAAATAAATAACAAAATCCTACTTCTACTAGAGAAAGGAAAATAACTTAAGTAGGAAAAAAAAAACATCATAAAATCCTAATTCAACTAGGAAATGGGTAATAAAATCCTAATTCAACTAGCAAAGGAGAAACAACATAAAATATTAAAAATTATTTTCCCCTCAATCAACCATTCTGTATCACCTATTGGTTAAACCAATAATTCATTAATTAGCCGAAAACTTATATCGGATCTAGTTCCAATTAGGGCTTAACATTTATACTCAATAGTAAGTAATTATTATGAAGGAAAATGCTAATGAGTGCCCTTAGAGTACTTGTTAGTAATCTATTTTAGGAAAGTTTTGATATCACTTTTATGGGAAATGAAAAAAAGCTGTCAAATTATTAATTACTTTTTTTCATTTCCCATAAAAATTTTTTTTAAATGGATTATTAACTAGTGCCCTAAAGGCACTTGTTAGCATTTCCCTTCATAATAATTACTTACTATTGAGTATAAATGTTAAGCCCTAATTGGAACTCGATCCGGTATAAGTTTTGGGCTAATTAATGAATTATTGGTTTAACCAACAGGTGATGCAGAATGGTTGATTAAGGGGAAAATAATTTTTAATATTTTATGTTTTTTCTCTTTTGCTAGTTGAATTAGGATTTTATTACCCATTTCCTAGTTGAATTAGGATTTTATGATGTTTTTTTTTTCCTACTTAAGTTATTTTCCTTTCTCTAGTAGAAGTAAGATTTTGTTATTTATTTATTTATTTTTATTTTTTTCTAAAAGGGGTAGGAGAAATCTCTTCCTATAGATACTCTTTCGAATGAGGAGGTGATTAGTTAGTTGTTATTAGTAAAATTTTCTTTTGCTAGCCTAAAATTCTTGCTAAACTTAGGTTTTGTAGAAGAGTTGTAGTTGTGATATAGATTCAGCTTCTACATGTGTACACTTAGGTGTGTGCAGCCAACTCATCACCCCACCAAAATTGACCTGACCCAACCCAACCCAACTTGCTGGGTTGGATTGGGTTGCAAATTTTTTTTGGATAGCGGGTTGGGTTGGGTTTGGGTCATAAAATTTCAAACCTGTCAGATCCGACCCGACCCACCCATATAATTTCCCTATTATGAATGACTAGTTCGGGCTATGTTACTCAATTTCCCACAGTTAATGTGCTGCGACATAGTTTCAAACCTGTTTATTTTGTCTATATAGTTATTCATATTTTATTTTCTAAATACAAACTGTCACACTGTTTAAATATTTTAAATAATATGATAATCTATACATTTTTTAGATTTGAAAAATGATATGTAACCAAGAAATATACCAACCTTGTGATGGAGACTATCCTTCTCCGCAAAGAGTAGTGTACGTTTTTCCTCTAGAAGCACAATAAACTACTCTTAAAATGAAGTAAGGCCACAAAAAGTCATACGAAAACACATAGTTAGCAGCATTTCCAATCGATGAAATATTCGTTCTTCCTGAAATGAAAGACCTTCTAGAGGTGAACAGTCCCACCCTGATCCGCGTTTACTGGATGATTTTCCAGGAAGCTCTAATTGCAATTTGCATTATTCACTCCATCACACAAATTGTCCCATCACTATATATAATCACCTACTCTTCTGCCATTTCCACAAACAACTCCAAGCATCCTATACTCCTTTTTCAGAGAAGAAATTGGCATAAACAAACAGAAGAAAACTTTTCTATTCACTTTTCCCAGAGAAGAAAATGGCTGAGAAAATAAACCAGCAGGTGCACCCCTTCGCACAAGTAAATAAGCAACCCAGAAGTGATGAGGAGTCTGGTACTGTGACATCTGATCAGGCGCTCAAGCGAAAGAAAAGGATCAAATTGGCCATATATGTTGCTGCTTTTGCTGTGTTTCAGACCATTGTTATCTTGGTCTTTGCACTCACTGTGATGCGTGTAAAGACCCCTAAGATCAGGTTGGGCACTGATGTCACGTTCCAGATCTTCAAAACTGGAACCCAAGCATCACCTTCCTTTGACTTGAGCTTCACAACCCAAGTTGGAGTTAAGAACTCAAACTTTGGTTCCTATAAATTTGATAGCACCATTGCCACGTTCATGTACGAGGGTGTAACAGTAGGGCAAGTCACTATTCCTAAAGGTAAGGCTGGGCTGCGTTCTACCAAAAAAGTTACTGTCACAGTTAATGTGAATTCAAACGCTCTGCAAAGCACCACTAATCTTGGAAGTGAATTAGGTGCTGGTGTATTAACTCTGAACAGCCAGGCAAAGCTTAGTGGGAAAGTGGAATTGATGTTTGTGATGAAGAAGAAGAAGTCCGCCGAAATGAATTGCACGATGACCATTGAAGTGTCAACAAAGGCGGTCCAATCTATGGATTGCGAATAAATATAAAAGATATTTAGCTTCCTTTTGTTTTTATTCTATTCTTTTACTGGATTTTATAATTATGTGAGGATACTTCTGTTGACCAAGTTTTACTATATGTGAATATTTTTTTCAATGTAATAATTTTTTTTATAATATAAAATTTTTTAATAACAAAATATTGTATATCCAAATACAAATAAGAAAAATATTATCAGAACCGGATGTCGTTTGTTGAAATTCTCCGAAAAAGAAAAAAAAAAGAAAAAAAAAAAGACAAATTGAATGGCCTACTCATCGACCATAACCCATCACCTCTGAACAACTCATGTACGTACAATGGTACAAGTAATTAATAAGCAGAATTATTAAGGGCATAACCAAATTAGGTTACTATATACAGCTTAAATACTGATGTGTAATAAATGTAGTTAATAGACTTCCAACACCTAATAAATTAATGTTTGAATTGTATTTTACTGATTTGTTATATATCAGTTCACAAATTCTACCAAATTTGAAGTAGATATCTCTAGCATCAGTTGTTCAAAGGTAATGCTTGCTTTACATGATACACAATGCAATGGTATATTTTCTTTTTTGGGACAACACAGGTGTTGAGAACTCTTTCAGCACATAATTATTCTCCAACGAGTGCATAATCCCTATCCCACAAATAACAGGTAAAATATAGAGAATTTTGTAGAGTAGTCCCAAAATATTGATTAGAAATTTTGATGTTCAAATATCATAAGTCTCATAGGTACTAAGAACTACCATTTATTGTAATTTTATTAAAACATTCATATTATCCTATGAATATTTGGAGGGGGGAAAATAGAACTTTGAGAACATTTATGTTGATTCAACCATCTCTTTTCCGACTTGCCTAGTTGACTCGTATGTTTTCAATACCAACTAATTGCACAATACCTCTTAGTTACTCGTCTCTTTTGTGCCATTCAGGACTTATTAACAGGCGGATCCTAAAAGAAATAAATGAGAATGTATCGAACATATTTCATCTTTCGTTTGTTAAAACTCAAAACTTCCAAGAATTTTTTTTAGGACTCAAGTGACTATCATGAACAATGTAGTGGGCCTTCCCTTCTTCTATCACTTCAAAAAGATTTCACTACAAAAAACTGGTCCTATAGTGGCGTTTGTGAAACGCCACTATAGGTACAAAAAACGCCACTATAGGCCCATTTTGGCTATAGTGGCGTTTACAAACGCCACTATTGTACCGCCATTATAGACCTATAATGGCGTTTTACAAAAACGCCACTATAGGACCACCTACAAACGCCACTATAAACCAATTTTTATTTTTTTATTTTTTAAAAAAATTAGTCTATAGTGGCGTTTGTAAACGCCACTATAAGTATAAAGTGACGGAACAATAGTGGCGTTCTTGAAACGCCACTATAGCCAAACCACCACCAAAAAAAATTTTGATTACCAAAAAATTAATTTTTGGTAATCAAAAGAATTTTTTTTACGTGAAAAAGTTTTTTTTTTAATTGAATTAAGATTGTAATTAAATTAATATTACAATTTTAATTAAATTAAATGATACAAAATGAAACAAAATACGTTCAGCAAATTACAAATCCAAATCTAAAAAAATACAAATTCAAAAAAATACAAAATACAAACACTATAGTCCAGCAAATTCAAAATGAAACACAAACCCACCAAAAAAAATTCAAAGTTAAACAAAATATGCTCACATCCAAAAAAAAAAAAAATAGCAACTCCACCCCAACACATTCAGCCACCATAGACCAACCTGCAAAAAGAAATCATCAAATAGATTTCAAAATTTTCACTACTTTTTTGGTTCTATTAACAAAGATATTATCACACTTGAGATCTCTATACCTATCAATAATAAAAAGCCAAAGAATTCACAAAAATTAATCAAGGAAAAGACCAAAACAATCATTAAAATTTAAAAAAA
>NW_027070291.1:111386-247936 GCF_002906115.3 Quercus suber
ACCTATAGTGGCGTTTGACAAACGCCACTATAGGTCGTACACTTACAGGGCCTATGGTGGCGTTTGACAAACGCCACTATAGGTCCACACTTACAAGGGCCTATAGTGGCGTTTGTCAAACGCCACTACAGGAAGGCCTATAGTGGCGTTTGTCAAACAAACGCCACTATAGGTCTATTATAATTATAAAAGAAATTAAACCCAGCCGAAAAAAAAAAATTTTACAAAAGTAAAAAAAAAAAAGTGCCTATAGTAGCGTTTGTAAACCACGAGAAATGCCATTATAGGTCAGACCTATAGTGGCGTTTTTAAAAACGCTGCTATAGGCCCTTAAAAACGCTGCTATATAGTACCTATAGTAGCGTTTATATAAAACGCCATTATAGGACTTGCTGAACGCAGCTATAGGGTACCTATAGTGGCGTTTATATAAAACGCCACTATAGGGTACCTATAGTGGCGTTTTTGACAAACGCCACTAAAAAAAACGCCACTATAGGCCAAGTTTTTTGTAGTGTTTGGAAGTAACTCTGAGGGGTTGACTTAATGATTACTAAAGCCTCATGATATCCATGAGATCATAGATTCGAAATCTCTTACCAGTATCTTGGGGACACACCTTTGAGAGTCCTTCCTGTAATAACCCAATGCGTAAGGTATGGAAAGATTGCATACACTCGAGGATAGTCAAATACTTGAAGAGATCTAGACACCTCCATTTGTCAAAAAAAGAAAGATGTAGAAGTATTTATTATTATTATTATTATTATTATTATTTATCATAACCCAATTGAGAGAGTATGTTACATCAATGTAAAATAGTGATTGGAATGTACGAGTAAGAAATATAGAGGGAAATGTTAAGTTCCCAATATTTTCACAAAACTTTCATAACAAATCATGTTATTAGTTTTAATTTGAATTCACAACTTAAATTACTTTTTTATTCACCTGTAACTGACAATAACAACATGTAACTAAAGATTTGTTGTGAAAATGTAGTGAACATAACATTTCTCAAATATAAATCCTCTACCAATCATAACTTATTGTCTTTCTCTAAAAAAATCATAACTTATTGTTATGTATTATTTTAACTTTCCTTGTAAAATAACACAAGTTTAAAATATCTTTATTGTATTCCTCATATGTTTTTCCTAATATATAGGGGTTCGCACCTCTTTCCTTAAAAAATAACAAATATATACTCTCTTCTTTAGAGTATTCACATCAGTCTCAACAATTTAATATTTCAACAAAAATTTGTTTAAACTCAAACAAAACATGCATGCATCAGCCTCACTAAATTAACTTAAGTTTTTAAAGAAGATAGTATCATCTCTATGTGTTGTGAGCCTTTATCCTCATTACATAAAATTCTAATGTTGATAAAGTATTGAGGTTGCGTATGTGTATGAAAATAATAAATAGCTAAACTAGCAAAAGTAGAGTTCTTTAGATTAGTTTAGCAAAATATTTAAGGAGATTGATGTGAATGCTCTTAACTTTTGGTTTCTCACTTTCTCCCTATACATTTAAATTCCCTTTCAAACCTCAATAGTCAATACACTTAATTCGACCTTATTAAATTAAATGAGCCTTTGGCATTATTCCTTAAACAATATTATCTTACCATGTTTCTTCCAAAAAGTGTGGCTTATTTACCATTACCTTATTAAATGAGCCTTTTAATATTATCATAATGGATAAAATTTAGATACAATATTTTAGGTGCTGTTTTTTAAGTTATTCTCTTAAAATTAAGCCATATGACTATTTAACTAAGAAATATATTTTTATCACATGAGTAAAAATCTACATGGCAGAATTTTATAAAGGAAACTTAAAAAACAGCATCTATATACTGTACCTAAGTCTTGCTCTATCATAATTATTGCATAAAATTTGTCATAAATATTACATAAAAGTATGCCTTTTAAAATTATTTCTTTTAACCACCATGTACCTTTAACATAATGATCATTTCACAAATACAAGCTCAAAAAAAAGCTTCACACAAAAAAAATTTCTTCAAAGAACCATAAAAAGTCCGTTTCCTTTCAATCAGGACGCATAACAACATTTCCTTACAATCAAATATTCCTTCATTCATAAGCAAGAGAACATCTAGACGTCATGATCAACAAATCCACCCTAATTATAAGACGCATTCGCTGGCTGCACTATTAATTCACACTATATATAAGCACTTACTCAGCTGCCATTTACACAAATAATTACTCCAACTATATATCTTAAACCCCTTTCAGAGAAGAAATTGCAAGAAAACTTGTCCATTCACAATTCCCAAAGAAGAAAAATGGTTGATCGAGCGAACCAACCGGTGTACCCTTCAGTACCAGCAGATAGGCAATTTAGAGGAAGTGATGAAAACATTGAAGACTCTGGCCCTTTATTACCTGATCATGTGCTCAGGCGCAAGAAAAGGATCAAGTTAGCCATATATATTTCTGCTTTTGTTGTGTTTGAGATCATGATCATCTTGGTCTTTGCACTCGTTGTGATGAAAGCTAGGACCCTCAAGGTCATGTTAGGCACTAATGTCACATTCCAGAACTTCGAAACTGGAACCCAAGCAAGACCTTCCTTCGACTTGAGCTTCACAGCCCAAGTTCAGGTTAAGAACACAAACTTTGGTCCCTACAAATTTGATAGCACCAATGCCACCTTTATGTACCAGGGTGTGACAGTGGGGCAAGTCACTATTCCTAAACATACGGCCGGGATGCGTTCGACAAAAAAAGTTACTGTCACTGTTAATGTAAATTCAAACGCCCTGCCATCCACTACCAAACTTGGAAGTGAGTTAGGTGCTGGGGTTTTGACTCTGAACAGCCATGCCAAGTTTAAGGAGAAAGTGGTGTTCGTGTTTCTCATGAAGAAGAAGAAGTCAGCCGAAATGAACTGCACAATGACCGTTGATTCGTCTACAAAGGCGGTCAAATCTATGATTTGCTAGTCAGCATAATGGCAATAAATAAATAAATAAATAAATTCTTTTTTTTTTTTCTTCTTCTTTTGTTTGAAATATTTACTGCCAATAGGCGGTCAAATAAATATTTACTGCTAATTACGCAACTAGTATATGAGAATATGTCAATTAAGATAAATATTTCTGTAATTTTATCATTTTATAAAATTTGTTGTTTGTTGTTCTTATTATAATTTTGTGTGAATACTTATTTATTGACCACAATTTAATATTTGAGAATATATTTTTTTGTGAGAATTGATAATTTTTTTTTTTTTTTTCGGTATCAAATAGTTTAATATCAAAATGTCACACATGCCAAAAAAGAAAGGAAAAAAAAAAAATCTTCACCATAGGTTGAGAGACCAATTCATCTACAAACAACCAAGCAGAATCATTAATTAAGGACCGAATTAGATTCCAGGAATTAAGGGACTAAACATAAACGTAGATCCCAGAAAACACTTGTTAGGGATTTAACATAAACTTAGGTTATCATTTGTTACAAGTTACAAAAATAAAATCAAATATTAAATTGGCGCCAAATCGTCCCAAAATATGAAGATTTACAGTATGCATTCAACATGTGCTAGAATTTAAAATTTGTGAACTAATTATTATGTTAGAGCATAAACTTATTTTAGTTTATTTGATTTTATTTCAGAGTCATGTTAATTAGTGCATCAAGTAAGCAGTTCTGGAAAGGGCTATGAAATTTGAGTCTTAAATAAGATTAAGCACTTTGCCTGGAGTGCATTGAACAATGCTTTGCCAACAATGGCTAATCTTCATCGACGACACATTATCCTAAATGATATCTGTGAGATTTCCAAGGTTCAACCTGATGACCAGATTCATGCACTGTGGTCATGTAAAGAAGTTGAAGCTGTATGGGGCTCTTTCCAATGGGCTCACCATGCTGCCTCCCCACCCCCTGTGAACTTTGCAGATCTGCTAGTTAAAGTTATGCAGGTGCATGACGACTTTAGGAAATAAATTTTCACTCTTTGTGCATGGTGTTTATGGAATCGTCGAAACACTCTACGGCTTGGCCTCCCTATGCGACCATTGTCTAGTATTAGTTCCATTGCAGGTAGAATGCTTTAAGAATTTCTTACTGTCCAAGACCCGCCCCCAGCACCAATGGCGTCCCCCTGATCTTCACAGTTTCAAGGCCAATTTTGATGCAGCGGTCTTCCAAGCAACCAACACAGCGGGAATTGGTGTGATCATTAGAGATAGCAATGGAGAAGTAATTGGTGCTTTATCTATGCCAATCCCGCTTTCTCAATCGATGGCAGAATTGGAGGCTCTTGCTTGTCTACGGGCAGTGCAATTTGCTTTGGAAATTGGCTTAAGGAGGGTGACATTTGAAGGTGATTCAGTGACAGTTATTAATTCAATTGATCGTGGGTTTCCAGAATTTTTACATATGGGAATATTATTGATGACATTCTGCTTTTCAATTTTCATGTTTTTGTCATGTTAAACGCAATTGTAAAATTGTGGCTGTTGCTCTAGCAAAAAAGGCTAAACATTGTGTGGGGTTGCAGGTTTGGTTGGAAGACCTATTAGAAGATATTACCCAAGAACAAAATTTAGCTACAAAATTAGTTGTAGCCTTAAGCTACAAACTCACTTAATAAAATAAATATTATTGCATATTTTGAAAATCTAACCGTTGAATTATATGTTCTTTATACTCTTAATACACATGACAATTTTTGTGTCAATCGGATATTATTTATTATATAATTTATAATCTTATATTTTATGCATAATTTTAAATTACAAAAACTTACAATTTAAAATTTTATTGATGACATAGCTATTGATCTTCAATTTTCTTGAAATTTTGCAAACATGGAAGATATAAGAAGAAGATGTAATCCAACGGTGGATTTTTCAAAATTCACCTCCAATAAAAAGGTATTGAGTGAGTTTGTAACCTAAGGTTACAATCGATTTTGTAGCTAAAGTTTGTCCATTACCCAATTAGTCTTATTTGATGTTCATTGAGTTATTTTGAATAAAGCCCCAGGCTGTTTCCCAGGCTGGTTTCTCAACCAATATATATATATATATATAGAAATAACATCAAGAAATGGCACATGGAAAAATAGAAAAATTGACTCATAAATCATTTAGAGAACATGTCTCCCAACTTATTTTAGCACTCCAATCACCACTAATAATGGAAACTTTAAGTTGTATATTAGGTTATATATAATGGGAGACTCTTGATATAGTACTCCTAAAATCACATGAATTTTTTACTTATTATAATAAGAGCAAGACTTAGTTACAATACTTAACTATTGTTCTTTAAGTTCCTCTTTTAAGATTCTGCTATGTGAATTTTTTTTTTCATAAGATAAAAGTGTATTTTTTTTAATTAAGTAGCCACATGGTAAAATCTTATGAGAATAACCTAAAGAACAGCATCTAAGGTACTGTACATAAGTTTTGTCCTTATAATAAAATCACAGTTTCTCGTTGTTTTTGGAGATTGCGTGTACAATGTGTGCATTAAGAGATATGCGCTAAATATTTCCCTTTCACTTACTCCTATTATAGTAGGAGTCTTCCAACTAGATTGGGTAACCACTAATTCACAATTCGAGGGTAAAACATAAAGAGTTCATAGTAGGTTTAACATATTTAATTTCATAGCATATTTTCAAATAGTTTCATAATAACTTTCAACAACCAAATTTTCACAAAATTTTCAAAATTCATTGCTAATAAGATTTTCTATCAATTTCCTAAATAACATATACAAAGAAGAAGCACCTTTAGAATTTCCACACAATTCAATAAATTCATGAATTCCATTATCAAATGATAAAATCAAAGCTGATCATATGTTCTAAGATAACAAATTATGCATTTTTTTCATATAGAAACTAACATGATGCATTTTTTTATAAATCATTAAATAACAACAACAATTCACATGGTACTTTTTATAAAAACCATAATATATATATATATATATATACTAAACTCATCACACGAGCTTTGCATGTGCAAAAATGCTTTATATATATATATATATATTTATAAACGTATTTGAATTCAAATAGATAACAAATACAGATAGGTATCAAACATTTGAATACAAATGAGAATAATAGTTTTTCCCCCTTTTGTATATGAGATAGTATTACTCTTTTAACCTATTTTTGTTTTTTGTAGGAAAAAAAAAAAACAAAAGGTTATGTTATTTTAGAATTTGTATGAGAATATTTTGGTACATCAAAAATTGAAGACAAAACAGGAGAATTCTCTTATTATTAGTAGTAGTAGTAGTAGTGTGTGTGTGTGTGCGCGCGTACAATGTTCCAAAATGTGTTTTTTACCTTCAAATGAGGTACGCAAAAATTATTATTTTTCTATGGTATATATACAAAATGTAATATGTGTTGGATTGCGTGGCCAAATAGCCCACAATATGGATTTTGAATTGTATGACCAAATTACCCACAATATGTATGTGTGTAATGGTCTTAAGAAATTACCTTGCACAATGTTGTACATAAAATTATTTGAATAACAGAATTGCATGTTTGGCCATGATTGGCTATGTGGTGTTTAACATGGTCAAACATGAAGTTGAGATTTCTTAGAAATAATGAGTTGTGAGTGAGAGCAGTGAGAAAAAAAAAAAAAAAAAAAAATCTTCACCATAGGTTGAGAGACCAATTCATCTACAAACAACCAAGCAGAATCATTAATTAAGGACTGAATTAGATTCCAGGAATTAAGGGACTAAACATAAACGTAGATCCCAGAAAACACTTGTTAGGGATTTAACATAAACTTAGGTTATCATTTGTTACAAGTTACAAAAATAAAATCAAATATTAAATTGGCGCCAAATCGTCCCAAAATATGAAGATTTACAGTATGCATTCAGCATGTGCTAGAATTTAAAATTTGTGAACTAATTATTATGTTAGAGCATAAACTTATTTTAGTTTATTTGATTTTATTTCAGAGTCATGTTAATTAGTGCATCAAGTAAGCAGTTTTGGAAAGGGCTATGAAATTTGAGTCTTAAATAAGATTAAGCACTTTGCCTGGAGTGCATTGAACAATGCTTTGCCAACAATGGCTAATCTTCATCGACGACACATTATCCTGAATGATATCTGTGAGATTTCCAAGGTTCAACCTGATGACCAGATTCATGCACTGTGGTCATGTAAAGAAGTTGAAGCTGTATGGGGCTCTTTCCAATGGGCTCACCATGCTGCCTCCCCACCCCCTGTGAACTTTGCAGATCTGCTAGCTAAAGTTATGCAGGTGCATGACGACTTTAGGAAATAAATTTTCACTCTTTGTGCATGGTGTTTATGGAATCGTCGAAACACTCTACGGCTTGGCCTCCCTATGCGACCATTGTCTAGTATTAGTTCCATTGCAGGTAGAATGCTTTAAGAATTTCTTGCTGTCCAAGACCCGCCCCCAGCACCAATGGCGTCCCCCTGATCTTCACAGTTTCAAGGCCAATTTTGATGCAGCGGTCTTCCAAGCAACCAACACAGCGGGAATTGGTGTGATCATTAGAGATAGCAATGGAGAAGTAATTGGTGCTTTATCTATGCCAATCCCGCTTTCTCAATCGGTGGCAGAATTGGAGGCTCTTGCTTGTCTACGGGCAGTGCAATTTGCTTTGGAAATTGGCTTAAGGAGGGTGACATTTGAAGGTGATTCGGTGACAGTTATTAATTCAATTGATCGTGGGTTTCCAGAATTTTTACATATGGGAATATTATTGATGACATTCGGCTTCAAGCTTCTGCTTTTCAATTTTCATGTTTTTGTCATGTTAAACACAATAGTAAAATTGTGGTTGTTGCTCTAGCACAAAAGGCTAAACATTGTGTGGGGTTGCAGGTTTGGTTGGAAGACCTACTGGAAGATATTACCCAAGAACAAAATTTAGCTACAAAATTGGTTGTAGCCTTAGGCTACAAACCCACTCAATAAAATAAATATTACTGCATATTTTGAAAATCTAACCGTTGAATTATATGTTCTTTATACTCTTAATACACATGACAATTTTTGTGTCAATCGGATATTATTTACTATATAATCTATAATCTTATATTTTATGCATAATTTTTAAATTACAAAAACTTACAATTTAAAAATTTATTGATGACATAGCTATTGATCTTCAATTTTCTTGAAATTTTGCAAACATGGAGGATATAAGAAGAAGATGTAATCCAATAGTGGATTTGTCAAAATTCACCTCCAATAAAAAGGTATTGAGTGAGTATGTAACCTAAGGTTACAATCGATTTTGTAGCTAAAGTTTGTCCATTACCCAATTAGTCTTATTTGATGTTCATTGAGTTATTTTGAATAAAGCCCCAGGCTGTTTCCCAGGCTGGTTTCTCAACCAAAAAAAAAATATATATATATATATATATAGAAATAACATCAAGAAATAGCACGTGGAAAAATAGAAAAATTGACTCACAAATCATTTAGAGAACATGTCTCCCAACTTATTTTAGCACTCCAATCACCACTAATAATGGAAACTTTAAGTTGTATATTAGGTTATATATAATGGGAGACTCTTGATATAGTACTCCTAAAATCACATGAATTTTTTACTTGTTATAATAAGAGCAAGACTTAGTTACAATACTTAACTATTGTTCTTTAAGTTCCTCTTTTAAGATTCTGTTATGTGAATTTTTTTTTCATAAGATGAAAGTGTATTTTTTTTAATTAAGTAGCCACATGGTAGAATCTTATGAGAATAACCTAAAGAACAGCATCTAAGGTACTGTACATAAGTTTTGTCCTTATAATAAAATCACAGTTTCTCGTTGTTTTTGGGGATTGTGTGTACAATGTGTGCATTAAGAGATATGCGCTAAATATTTCCCTTTCACTTACTCCTATTATAGTAGGAGTCTTCCAACTAGGTTGGGTAACCACTAATTCACAATTCAAGGGTAAAACATAAAGAGTTCATAGTAGGTTTAACATATTTAATTTCATAGCATATTTTCAAATAGTTTCATAATAACTTTCAACAACCAAATTTTCACAAAATTTTCAAAATTCATTGTTAATAAGATTTTCTATCAATTTCTTAAATAACATATACAAAGAAGAAGCACCTTTAGAATTTCCACACAATTCAATAAATTCATGAATTCCATTATCAAATGATAAAATCAAAGCTGATCATATGTTCTATGATAACAAATTATGCATTTTTTTCATATAGAAACTAACATGATGCATTTTTTTATAAATCATTAAATAACAACAACAATTCACATGGTACTTTTTATAAAAACCATAATATATATATATATATATACTAAACTCATCACACGAGCTTTGCATGTGCAAAAATGCTTTATATATATATATATATAATTTTTTTTTTTTATAAACGTATTTGAATTCAAATAGATAACAAATACAGATAGGTATCAAACATTTGAATACAAATGAGAATAATAGTTTTTCCCCCTTTTGTATATGAGATAGTATTACTCTTTTAACCTTTTTTTGTTTTTTGTAGGAAAAAAAAAAAAAAAAAAGGTTATGTTATTTTAGAATTTGTATGAGAATATTTTGGTACATCAAAAATTGAAGACAAAACAGGAGAATCCTCTTATTAGTAGTAGTAGTAGTAGTGTGTGTGTGTGTGTGTGTACAATGTTCCAAAATGTGTTTTTTACCTTCAAATGAGGTACACAAAAATTATTATTTTTCTATGGTATATATACAAAATGTAATATGTGTTGGATTGCGTGGCCAAATAGCCCACAATATGGATTTTGAATTGTATGACCAAATTACCCACAATATGTATGTGTGTAATGGTCTTAAGAAATTACCTTGCACAATGTTGTACATAAAATTATTTGAATAACAGAATTGCATGTTTGGCCATGATTGGCTATGTGGTGTTTGACATGGTCAAACATGAAGTTGAGATTTCTTAAGAATAATGAGTTATGAGTGAGAGCAGTGAGATGGATAAGAGAGAGTTGAATCTAACGTTTAAATAAACGTTAGAGACTTTAACATTCATGCCCTAATTTGTATAAACTGAAATGAACATTGACAACTTTTGTTTGACTTTAAATAGTTTGACTTTAAATATCCCACTTGTGCTCTTTAGATAAGATAACCACACAAAAATCCTATAGAATGAAAAATTTACTGCAACCCAAACACTATTTCACTCTTATCTCTCCATTCATATTCATTGTTTTTACTAATTAATAGTTATATTTCAATTTTACTTTAATATGTGAGGTGATCCTACTTTGGAAGTGGAATGATGAAAAAAAAAAAAAAAAATAGGGTTGAAGACAAATTCTGAGAATCTTGCCCGAGTTAAATTCAATTCCCTCAAGCAAAATGATTGTGCGCGCAAATGACAATCAAAGTGCATGCAAACTTTCTTCTAACATATTTTACGTATGCTAAAATTTTTTTCCAAATGAAATCTTTGACTAATTAACTGTAATTTTCAAAATTATGTTGAAAAATGAGCCAAAATGACATATTTATATTCTTCACAACTAGTAACCTTTTTTTTTTTTTTTTGATGGGGAATAAATACATTTCATTGAAGTGAAATTGCAATACACCAGAGTTGAAATAAGCAACATAAACCTGAAGCAACAAAACAGCAGGACCAAAATTGGAAAACAACAGAACTTGAAACATTTACAACATGTCCTCAAGTAAGATCTGACGAATGAAAGGAGGAGAGACCCCCTTCCATGTGTGAGAGTGACCTGTGAGTTTTGCATCTCTAGCTAGCTCATGGGCAGCCCTGTTGCTATCCCTTTTCTGATGCTGAAACGTGCTCCAATTGAAGACAAGAGCTTGAGATCTTATATCTTGCAAAATATGACCCAGGTCTCCCCCATTTTCATTAGAATTGACTGCTTGAATAAGGGCTAAATCATCAGATTCAAAAATAACCCTTGTCGAGCCCAATTCTACTGCAAAAAGGACTCCTTGAAGCAAAGAAAAAGCCTCAGTTGTAGGAGCAAGAAACGCTGATGGGAGCAACTCGTTGAGAGCACCGATAGTGGCCCGGTGTGATCTCGAATAATGACTCCGATAATAGAGTGATTCCCGTTATTATTTGTGGCCCTATCAACATTAATTTTGTGGAAACCCGACAGGGGAGGAGACCAATGAACACTAACCGAAGGGTGGGAAGGAAGAACAGATGAGTTGGAAGTGGTGAAGTCAAAAAAGGATCTTTTAGCAGTCTCCCAAACTTAAGAAGGAGGGAAGCCAGCATCATTATGAATGACATTGTTCCTATTTCCCCAAATGGACCACATAGCCATGAAAAAGAGACCAAGATTAGTAGAGGACCCCTTATCCATGATTTGAGAGGTAATGCCAATGAAATCAAGGGTTGGAGAATAAAGATTCACAGGGCAATCACTCCAACAAGACCACGTTTACTTTGCATGATTACAATGGATCAAAGCATGGGATATTGATTCCAACTCCTTCTCACAAATTTGACAGAAACCAGCAGTGTTTTCTAACACAGTTTTCAAAGTTATGCCTCATTTCAAGTGACCTTTCAAAGGTACAATGCATTGGTATCTCTCTACACGTACCTCAAGTGAGCACATCAAAGACAAAGAATCAAGTTATTAGGTCCATAACCATATACCTCAAAACATAGAAGTAGAAGAATAATGTGTATTGAATAATGCCTATTATAACTTAATGATAGGAGCCCCTTAAACCATCATCCTTGAGAGCTTAAGGGTTGTGGTTCAAGTCATGATGCTTCAGTTTAAATGCTATGCCCACAAGATAGGCCTAAATAGTTTCGGTGGTCCCACGCCATAGAATTCAAGTTTAAATGGGATCAGGACATTGATGTCAAGCTATATGAGCCTTTTTTTGCATTACACTTATCTCCAAATAGTTTCGGTTTGTACCATCACACTTATCTCCAAATTAAATAGACCCCATATACCAAATTGAACGTCCTAAAGCCCAATTCTATTAGCTTGGGCTCAAGGTCCTACTCCCGTTTTGGAGTCCAGACAACCATAAGATCTAGAGAAATCACAGTGAACGTAACATTATATAAGTGTCTTAAGGCACCACTGCAAAAACTTTTGCATTTATCAGAATGCACTAATTGATATTCATTGACCTAATTAGAGGGAAATACTTAAGTATTAACATAAGGATATGATTGATAGTGTAAGGAAAATACTTGGTCTTATGTTGTCCAAATAGGTCATCCATGATAAAAAGGATGGGACGTCCATGAGACAAAATGATGGAGGATAGGACGACGTAAATATGCCTAATAACCTCGTCCCTCCTATGCTCGTCCCCAATATGAACATCGTTTGTCCTCATTAATGGACGGACGAGGTTATTGGGCCCTGTGCGTATCGGGCTTTTTGATAACTAAGTCTTCACCAAAGGATCCATGAGAGACAAGGTGTGTCGTTACGAACCTAACCCTTTGCCAACCATCATGGAGCACAGGTCCCAATGAAGTAACTTCCATAGCAGTTAGGGAAGTTATCTCCGAACCTTCTGAATTCCTTAACAATAGGAATGATTATTTAACAAGTAACCGCTTCATGAACAATATATAAATGCTACCTAATGAAATGGTAAGTCAGTCAGACATTTGCTTGAGAACTTTCAATAACATTTCCTTCTTACGGTGAATATCCATTAACTTTATCATCGGAGGATTCTTGACCGGCCTCCACCGGTCCTCTCTGATTCTATTTGATTTTACAGGACTTAGCCCTCAAGGTCATCAATGCCTAGAGGTTTTCAGCCAACTGATTTCTTTGCTATCCATCAGTTGGTGCCATCTATGGGAAATAATTATCGCGCTTGAACTTCATTTTTTGAGTTCTGCGATTTCTTTCTTCAACAAAGGGATAAAATGGTTCAGACAAGATCAAGGGCTACTAGTCCAAGCCCTCAAGGGAGTAAAGACGATTCTAGTAACCCCAATCGTGGCCAACAATCGGCACTTGCCATGCAACCATCTTCTGTCCAACACGTGCAGTCAATGGCCACTGCCATGGCAGAGTTAACCCGTCAGAATCAAGATTTGAGAAGGGAGATTAATCTCAGAAGGCAACGACATGAGGCTTATGGAGAAGAGCATGGACAAAGCCAGGAAGATAGAAGAAATGTAGAGTCGGAAACCTAATCAAGGGGTACTACACCAAGAAGGGTGCCACATTGGGAGAAAGAGATGGACCAGATGAGGAAAGTTATGGATGAAATGCGGGAGAATATGAGAAGGGCAAATCCTGTAGAACACTTAGTTCATCGAATAGACCCCCTTCACGACTTCCATCAACGGTCATCCCTTGCCTCTAGAGTTCAAGATTCCTTCTTTGGATTTGTATGATGGAACGCGTGACCCGTTTGATCACATTGCTACTTTCAAGACAACAATGCACCTTCAAGGGGTTCCCAATGAAATTATGTGTAGAGCTTTTCCTACCACCCTTAAAGGTCCGACACAAGTCTGGTTTAGTAAAATACTCCCAAATTTAGTAAGTTCTTTTGAAGAGTTGAGTAAATTGTTTATTAATAACTTCATTGGAAGACAAAGACATAAGCGTTCCTCGTCCAACTTGTTAACCATAGAGGAGGAGGATAATGAGAGCTTGCGATCCTTCATCACTCGCTTCAATAAAGGTCTGGCACAAGTCTGGTTCAGTAAAATACCCCCAAATTCAGTAAGTTCTTTTGAAGAGTTGAGTAAATTTTTTGTTAATAACTTCATTGGAAGACAAAGACACAAGCGTTCCTCGTCCAGCTTGTTAACCATAGAGCAGGAGGATAATGAGAGCTTGCGATCCTTCATCACTTGCTTCAAAAGGGAAACCTTGAGTGTGGACGAGGTGGATGACAAGTTATTACTAGTAGCCTTCCATAACGGGGTTAATTTTGACTTATTTATACATAAACTTTATGAAAAAAGGCCTCAGTCCATGGCTGAACTAATCCATTCAGCCCAAAATTTTATGAATGCGAAATACGCAATCATAGCTAAGAAGAGGAAGAGAGCTGAGAGAATAGAACCAAACCCCACTCACCAGTCTGAGTAAGGTCCTCGTTCGAAGAAGGGACGAAGGGAAGAAAGGAGAGATCGAGATAATAAAAAGACTAACTCTTCAGCGAGGAATCAACAATATGCTCCTTTGAACGTGACGTTTGAATAAGTCCTTATGCAAATCATGGATAATCCTTCCTTGAAGTGGCCAGAGAAAATGAAGGGGAATCCCAATAAACGCAATAAGAATAAGTATTGTCGCTTCCATAGAGATCATGGACATGATACGGATGAGTGTTTTGATTTAAAGCAACATATTGAGAACCTCATAAGGCAAGGGTAGTTGAGAAACTACCTTGGATGAGACCACAAGGACAAGAAACTGAAAGGGAAAGTGGAAGAATCATCACAACCACTGCTCAGGGAAATAAGAGTTATCATAGGGGGAGGCTCCATAGGCCAGCCGTCTAAGTCAAAGAAGGCATACCTGAAGGTAATGCAGAGTGTCTAACTTTCTGGACGGTCACTAAGAACAAGGGCCACAGACAAGCCAGTGATCACTTTCACGGACGAAGATTCCGAGAGAATTCACCACTCTCATGATGATGCTATCGTCATTACCTTGCTTATTGTTGACTACACAACTAAAAGGGTGCTGATGGACAATGGAAGCTCGGCGGACATTTTGTATTACCCAGCTTTTCAGCAGATGAGGTTAGAACGAGATAAGCTTTGTCCAGTAAGCTCCCCCCTAGTAGGCTTCAGTGGGATGAAGGTACAGCTTGTGGGTACTATTTCTTTACCAGTAGTAGTAAGGGCATACTCACAACAAATCACCAAGGATGTGAACTTCCTGATGGTAAATTGTTCATCCTCCTACAACGCCATAATTGGAAGACCAACTTTAAATAGTTGGAAAGCTGTCACATCCACTTATCACCTGTCGGTCAAATTTTCAACAGAGCATGGGGTAGGACAAGTGCAAGGAGACCAGCTAGCAGCAAGAGAATGTTACCCAGCAATGTTGGCCATGGATGAGCACGTTCAGGCCATGAATATTGAAGAAAAGAGAGTTGTGACAGAGCCCACTGAAGCATTGGAAGATATTTCCTTAGATGAAAATAACCCTGAGAAGTGTACCAGGGTTGGAACAGATCTAGAAATGAAGGTTAAGAAGGACCTCGTCCAGTTTTTGAAGAAAAACACTGATGTATTTGCTTGGAGTCATGAGGATATGTCGGATATAGATCCTAATGTCATCACCCACCATCTAAACGTATGTCCTTCCTCAAAGCCAGTGTGACAAAAGAAAAGGGTGTTTGCCCTAAAGAGAGACAACGCTCTTAAAGATGAACTTCAGAAGTTGATGGAGGCAAAGTTTATACGGGAAGTGTATTATCCAGACTGGTTGGCCAATGTAGTAATGGTAAAAAAGACTAACGGCAAGTGGAGAATGTGTGTAGATTTTGTTGATCCAAACAAGGCTTACCCTAAGGATAGCTATCCATTGTCACACATTGATCAACTGGTGGATTCAACCGCAGGCCATAAATTACTCAGTTTTATGGATTCTTTCTCAGGATACAACCAAATAAGGATGGATGAGGCCGACTAGGATAAGACATCTTTTGTTACTAGTCAAGGCTTGTTCTGTTTTGAAGTAATGCCCTTCGGTTTGAAAAACACTGGAGCAACATACCAACGATTGGTCAACCACATGTTCCATCCTCAGATTGGATGAAACGTAGAAGTTTATGCGGATGACATGTTGGTGAAAAGTCTGGATGAGGGAAACCATCTAGACGACCTGCAAGAGACCTTTAATACACTCAGGCGGTACAGTATGAAGTTAAATCCTAGAAGTGCGCTTTCGGAGTAGCGTCAAGAAAATTTCTCTGATTCATGGTTTCACATAGAGGGATCGAGGCAAACCCGAAAAAGATTAAAGCAATTTTAGATATAAAACCTCCATAGAATATCAAAGAAGTTCAATCTCTTATCGGGTGAGTTGCTGCCTTTAACATGTTTGTTTCTAAAGTTACTGATAAGTGTTTACCATTTTTCAAGGTTCTAAAGAAAGCATTTGAGTGAACGGACGAGTGCCAAAAAGCCTTTCAAGATTTAAAGACATACCTCGTTACGGCCTTGTTTCTGAGTCCTTCCATGATGGGAGAAGAGTTGTTTTTATACCTGGCAGTGACCCCACATGCCGTGAGCTCAACATTGATAAGAGAAGAAGGAAAAGTACAAAAGCAAGTGTACTATACTAGCAGGGCTTTGAGGGGAGCAAAAGGACAGTATCCACTAATAGAAAAGCTAGCTTTCGCACTTATCACAGCTTCCAGGAAACTAAGGCATTACTTCCAAGCCCATGTAATTAATGTGATGATAGACCACCCACTTAAGAAAGCCATGAATAAGTTGGAAGCTGCAGGATGATTAATCTAGTGGGCTGTCGAACTCAGTGAGTTTGATGTCCAATACCTACCAAGGCATGCTGTAAAGGCTCAGGCGCTGACAAATTTTATTGCAGAGTTCACACCAAGTTGCGATGCCGTAGAAAGAATGGAAGACAGTAAAAAATGGGTCGTCCATATGGATGGCTCATCCACACAACATGCAAGAGGAATAGGAGTGGTTTTGCAATCCCCTGAAGGGGATAAGTTGAAACATAAGATTCGTCTGCAATACCAAGCAGCCAACAATGAAGTTGAGTATGAAACCCTCCTCAAAGGATTGGAACTGGCTAAGTCTGTAGAAACGAAGTCAATACTCATCCTAGGAGATTCTCAATTAGTCATGGGTCAAATAAATGGGATGTATGAGGCAAAGGAAGGACGAATGAAAAAATACTTAGAAAAAGCATTACGGCTTGTGAAGAAATTCAGGGAAGCCAACTTCGTTCAAATCCCAAGGGAGGAGAACGCAGAAGCAGATACTTTAGCAAAGGAAGCCTTAGCAACTAGAGCCATGGATGAGTTCGATGAAATGCAGTACGTCCCAAGTATAGATCTCCCGAAAGTGCAGCAAATAGAGAATGAAGAAAAATGGATGACTCCAATTGTATCATATTTAAAGGAAGGACGGCTCCTAGAAGGGAAAGATGAGACTAGAAAGCTAAGGGTGAGATCGGCCAGGTATGTTCTTATGAATGAGGTACTATACAAAAGAGGCTTTTTTCAACCCTATCTTAGATGTTTAACTCCAGACAAGGTGAACTACGTGTTGAGAGAAGTTCATGAAGGAGCATATGGCAACCATTCAGGAGCTCGGTCACTCGTCCACAAGGTCGTCCATGCAGGATACTACTGGCCGAACATACAAGCTGATGCTAAGGCATTCGTCAAAGCCTGTGATCAATGCCAGCAGTTTAGTAATGTCCCTAGACAACTATCAGAGTACCTTACCCCAATGACAGCTCCATGGCCCTTTGTACAATGGAGGCTAGACATCTTAGGTCCTTTTCCATTAGGCACAAGGCAAATGAAGTTTCTAGTGGTTGGCATCAATTATTTCACCAAATGGGTGAAAGCAAAGCCCTTAGCTAATATCACACAATAGAATGTCAAAAATTTTGTATGGAAGAACATTGTGTGCAAGTTTGAGGTCCCCAGAGTATTGGTATCCGATAACAGACGACAATTTGATAATGCACTTTTTAAAGACTTCTGTGAACATTTTGAAATTCAAAATCACTACTCCTCACCCGCCCACCCATAAGCGAACGGTCAAGCTGAGTTACAAACCAATCCTTATTGAAGATCATCAAGACTCAGCTTGAGGGGACAAAGGGAGTGTGGCCTGACGAGCTACCAGGTGTTCTATGGGCATACCGGACAACGGTGAGAACCCTTACGAGGGAAACTCCTTTCAAGCTAACATACGGAACTGAAGCAGTTATACCTGCAGAAGTGCATATGGCCAACCACAGAGTAATGACATATCAGGATAAGGATAATGAAGAGCAACTCCGTTTGAGCCTTGATCTAATAGATGAGGTAATGGAAAATGCAGAGCAAAGGATAGCAAAATACAAGAACCTCATGGCTAGGCAACATGATGCAATGGTAAAACCGAGGCATTTTAACATAGGAGATCTCGTCTTGAGAAGGGTTTCCTTGGCAACCAAGAACCCGACTCATGGGAAACTGGGTCCTAATTAGGAAGGTCCCTACAGAGTTGCTAATTGTAAAAGACAATGATCCTACTACTTAGAGACCTTAGGCGGGAGGAAATTGGAGCATCCTTGGAATGTTGAGCACCTGAGAAGGTACTATCAATAAAATGTCAACCTGGACGAGCCTGGAAACCATTTATCTACTTGTCTATATACATAAGTTTGTTTACTTACATATCTTTAGTTTTGCTTTGTTATTGTATTAAAGTTATGGACGAAGTTATGGTTTGGTTTGTATTTATTTTCCTTGAAGGCATAAACTTCTAAGTGCATGCCTCGTCTATGAATGATATTTATGCTATGTATATAATGTTGTGTGAATCACTGGCATATTACTTTTGTTCAAATCAACCCATGAGAAGGCGAAAAAGCCCAAGATGAAAAACTTCTTTGGATGCGGAGATGAAACGTCAATAAGCTTTCCTAAGGGAAAGTAAAATCAAGGTATGCTCGTCCAAAGTAAAGGACAAGGTAAAAGCCTATACCTTGAGCAAACCACAAAGCCCAAGGCATATTTGTCCATACCATGGATGAGGTAAGACAAAGTGCATATCCAGACCATGGACTAGGAAATGTATAGACGAGTGTTTAAAACTTGTTGAGGCACCAAAAACATTCCAGTCCATGGACGAGCAAAATGCAGGGTCTTATCATCATTAAACATGATAATCAGCCAAGTCTAAGGACGAGTAACGCTGATAATTACCTTTTAACATGGATGAATACACAATTCCAATAAAAATGGTAAAAGTGTATATATGAAATGTAGACGAGCCAAACGTGAAATCTTGTATAGGAAAATAAAAACTCTCGTCCATGCATATATAAAAGAAAAATTACAGCATTCATTCAGTTGTTTCAAGGGCGGACAACTAACATCCAAACACCCTTGTAAAATTAAAATTGTTTTATAAAAACTCATCCTTAAACCATGGACGAGCTTAGTGTGCTTGAATGACATAAAAAGGAAAAAGAAAGAGAACATGAACATTAAAATGTTTTCTAAACTGAATGAGCATCAACATTAGAACCGTCTTAAGGAGGCAAGGTTGTAGCATCGTCCTCAATGTTGGTGTCCTTGGAGCCGGCATGAAGGAGAGAACTAGTGGCAGTAGCATTCAAATTAAGTACAATGGAGATAAAGTCCAAGCCAGGGAACTTTTCTATAGCATCCATCCTGAAATCCTCAAAGCCTGTTGCATAATTAGTGTCCAGAATATCAGTATATTGTTTGGACGCTTTGAATTCAGCCACTGCATTTCCTTTCACCGTGGAGAGAAGAATACTTTGCTCGTCATTCTTTTTCTACAGGTCCTCAAGATGAATATCTTTCTCCACTACGTTGGCCTTTAACTCTTCAACCAAAGTTTGTAACTCCTTCGCCTCGTCCTTGGCTTTAGCAGCCACTTCAGCCCATTACGTAGCCTTGTCCTTCACCTCCTGAATCCTCGTCTCTAACAAGACCCTTGTCTTGTCCAATCCTGTGGCCTGCCTAGACATTGCTATAAACTTTGACATGACCTAAAAAAAAAAAAAAAAAGAGGGAGAGAGAGAGAAGAAGGAATTTTTTTAGTCAAGACGAAGTACAGATGTTACCTTGAAAAGATCATGAACACCAGAGTGTTCAAAATCTTTGAGGGACATGTCATAGCAAGTGTTTATATCTTCATCGGAAATAGCGTTCTTGAAACGTTCCTAGGCCAGATCTTCATTTTCAATAATATTTGAAGGGACCCTTTGGGAAGGTTGAGATGAGGTTGACACAGTCATTTTGGATGGAGGAGTCTTGGACGGGGTGGTTTCAATAGAAGTGGACGAATCAAAATCAAACACTTTGGTAGGCTGATGGGACAAAGGAGGATTAGGCTTGACTACTTGGGACGAGCCATGCCTGGTTTTCCTGCCTCGTCGGCTGGGAAGATTTTCCAAATCAAAGTTCTTAGACAAAGTCTTCCTTTTATCCTCAGCCGATGGACGAGCTTGAGACTCAACTTCAAGATGAGCCCCCTCACCAGTTACTTATTTTCCTTTGTTTCCTTTCATGGTTGCCATTCCTTAAAAAAAAATAATAATAAATAAAAAATAAAAAATAAAAAAAGAGGAAGAAAGTTTTCTTTAGCACTAATAAAAAACTAAACGGTGCAAGGAATGTTTGGCATTTAAAACTTACTTTTTCTCACAGTAATTTCGTGTGCAAGTGCTTCTTCGGACGGGATAGGGCCTAATCCCCACTTAGCAAGTCGTCTAAGATTAACCAAGGAATGAAAATCTCTATCTGTGTGTAGATGAGCCCTATGGACGCAGTCACGATGCAACTTGCTCAAGGAAGGTCGTTCAACGGCTATAAGGAAACAAGTGGTGGTTAAAATAATAATAATAATAATAATAATAATAAATAAATAAATAAATAAATAAATAAAAAGGGAGAGGGGCAAAGCTAAGGGACTTACCCTCAGGACGAAGGTTACCTAGGTCCCCAGCATAACGACCAAATATATCCCGACCAATGTCTATAGGATTCCTAGCCCAGAAGCTGGAGACAAAGAAGAACTTCATCTTCCACTTTCTATTAGACGAGGCCAAGGATTTCACCAGTCTACAATCTCTACCTCTGGCTGTGAATTGATAAAAGCCAGGGGATTGATGAATTTCTAAGGGTTTATAATAGTAGAGGAACTCGTCCACAGTAAGAGGAAGGTCCCCTCCAAACACTTCCCTCCACAAAATTTGCATAGAGATAATCAATCTCCATGCATTTGAGTTAAATTGGCATACTCCTAAACCTAACCTAACTAATGACTCTCTAGTAAAAGCATTTAAAGGAAACCTAAGACCCCCCAAAATATAAGCCTCATACATGCCTATCCCAAAATGAGAGTTACAACACCACTCTCCATGGATAGGCAATCTGGGATTAAACTTGTCTGGGATCTGGTACCATTCCCTAAGATTGTTTAGTCTTTGCTCGTCCATCTTGGAAGAGACATCTACAGCACAACTGTACACAGTTATCTTTGCCTCATCCAAGGGACTAGACGAAGGGATGAAGGACGAGGTGCCTGCCTGGGACCCTGAAGCTTTCCTAAGCTGTTCTTGTACTACTTCTACAGGAAACCCAGGGACTCCTGAGACATACTCCTCGTCTGTGGTGTTTCCCCCACTACTATTACTAGTGTCACTAGAACTATCACTACTCTCGTCGTAATACTCATCCATGGCTTTCTCTGTACTATTGCTAGACGAGGAAATAGCTATTTCTAACATTTTTTGAAAAAAATTGGAGAAACCTAAAAGACTAGAAAAGAGGGAATACCTGGCTCTAGGACGAACAGAGATTATGGACGCGAGGAAACTCCTAGACGAAGCTCTAGACGATGAAGGTAAAAGAAGGAAAATATCAGAAGTGTGAAGGGTAGTGAAGGCATTCCACTATTTATAGACAGCTGGCCTGGGCCTATGAAGCGACACAATCAATCAGATGATGACACGTGGTCTTCGTCTCGAAAAAATGAATCAATGAGACTGGCCATCAGTAAGATGATGACATGTGGCACCAAGCACAAACGTTTAGGGAAAATGATGTTTGGTTACTCCTCCCCCAGGATGACCCATATGGACAAGGGGGCAACTGATAGTGTAAGGAAAATACTTGGTCTTATGTCATCCAAATAGGCCGTCATGACAAAAAGGATGGGACGTCCATGAGATAAAAGCATGGAGGATAGGACGAGGTAAATATTCCTAATAACCTCGTCCCTCCTATGCTCGTCCCCAATATGAACGTTGTCCGTCCTTAGTAATGGACGAACGAGGTTATTGGGCCCTGAGCGTATTGGGCTTTTTGATAACTAAGTCTTCACTAAAGGATCCATCAGAGACAAGGTGTGTCATTATGAACCTAACCCTTTACCAACCGTCATGGAGCACAGGTCCCAATGAAGTAACATCCGTGGCAGTTAGGGAAGTTATCTCCGAACCTTCTGAATTCCTTAACAATAGGAACAGTTATTTAACAAGTAACCACTCCGTGAACAATATATAAATGCTCCCTAATGAAATGGTAAGTCAGTCAGACATTTTCTTGAGAACCTTCAATAACATTTCCTTCTTATGGTGAATATCCACTGACTTTATCATCGAAGGATTCTTGACTGGCCTCCACCAGTCCCCTCTGATTCTATTTGATTTTACAGGACTCAGCCCTCAAGGTCATCAACGCCCGAAGGTTTTCAGCCCACTGATTTCCTTGTTATCCATCAATGGTCATTAAAAAAAAATTGTAAACGATAAAACATTGAGTTGTTTATGGTTACGTTATACAAAAAAGAGCGATTTATAATTAATATTCAGTTAAGTATGTCAACAAATGTTAAATATTTTAATTTATTGCGAATATTTTACATAATTTGGTCTACTTTTTCAAAAAATTTCTAACCCCAACAGGGTTAACTTGTGGTTTTCTAAGGCTTTATAATATTCATGACATCCATTTGTCCAAAAAAGATGGTCTAAGAATTTTTAATATATAATTTCTTTAATTTTTATAAATTTTAAGTGGACCTAGCATTCAACTAGTGGCCTATTAGTGCAACATCGGGTGGCTTTGATACCAACTGATGCAATTAGTGTACACATGTAGAAGATTGTTAGGACATATGTGATTCATTGTTAGGAACATATGTCACTATTTTATGTAGTTGGCTAATCCTTTAACAAAACGCACTTTACTTGTAATTAGGTAGATCTAGGATGTGTTTAATGCTTCAAGAAACAAGATTTCAAGTTCAAGTGTTAAAGCCATGCAAGTCTGTCCAAGAATCAAGGAATGAAGTGCTAGATTTTAAAGCTCGACAGCTAGCATCTATCGAGGTTTAAAAGTTGCTGAAGCCCGTGGCTCGATAGCTAGGGTATCTGTCAAGGTTTATGGAGTTCAGTTTTTCAAGTTGATTTTCATCCAATTTGTGAGTATATGTTTGGGCTTTCTTTTTTTACAACCCTAAACATATATAATGATTATCTTAAGGCTTGAAAATGTGTCACAAGTTGCACAAGAGCATAATTCCACAAGTGTGAAGAAAAGTGTGACTGGAAACCTAATTTGTCCTAGTTCTTGAAGAAGCTGCTGTGTTTGTACACTGCAGGGTTTTGAGACTAAGCAACTTCATGATCTTTATCATTTGGATGAACTGAAAAACTTTGCAGCCAACATCTTTCTCAAGTTGGTGATCAAATCGCGTACTGGAATCCGTGCAATCGGTTAGTCACGTATTGAGAGCCGTGCATTAAAAAGAAGAGATTGTCACTACAGAACAAGTCCAACTGGATATTGGGGTAAGGGTTCAACTGTAGGTTGGTATAAGGTACTGGGATTCTTTTACTTGTAACCGCTTGTTGTGATAATAGTGGATTCTCGGGAGTAGTGACCTTAAAATCATCCAGTAAAGTTTTTGCCATGTAGGTTTTTCTCATTCGTAAACAAATCACCGTGTTAATTTATTTTTCATTGAATACTTTAGTTAATTGGTGATTTGTTTGTGCTGCCACATACAATAGCATGTTAATTTGATTAATTAATAAACTTGGCCAATTAATCAATTAATTCATCACAATGGGTCAATATGTTTTTGGCCTATCAAAGATGAATCTATATCACTAATATACTACAAATCCTCCACAAAACCTAAGTTTTACAAGAATTCTGGGCTAGCAAAAGAAAATTTTACTAATAACAACTAACTAATCACCCCCTCATTCGAAAGTGTACTTATAGGAAGAGATATCTCCTATTCCTTTTAGAAAAAAAATAAATAAAACAAAATCTTACTTCTACTAGATAAAGGAAAATAACTTCCTAATTCAAGTAGGAAAGGGATAATAAAATATTAATTCAACTAGCAAAGGGGAAATAACATAAAATATTAAAAATTATTTTCCCCTCAATCAACCACACTACATCACCTATGAGAAATGCTAAATCCAACATTTTCGCAACAAATTTTAGGTGACTGATTGTTATGTGCAGCTACTAATGGGAAAGAAAATAATTTTAATGGTGGATTCAAACTAAAAACTTGTAACAAGCTGCCAACTAGAATTTGTTGTGAAAATATTGTGAACATAACACTAATTCATTAATTAACCCAAACCCAAAACTTATTCGGATTGAGTTCCAATTAGGGCTTAACATTTATACTCAACAGTAAGCGATTATGATGAATGATTAGTTGGGGCTATGTTACTCAATTTCTTACTATTAATGTGCTATGACATAGTTTCAAATCCTATTTATTTTGTCAATATAGTTATTTATATTTTATTTTTTAAATCTAACCATGTATAAATACAAACTGTCACATCATTTAGAAATTTTAAAGTATATGATAATTTATACATTTTTTAGATTTGAAAAATGGAGTGTGAACCAAGAAATATACCAACATTGTACGTTGTAATGGAGACTATCCTTTTCCACAAGGAGTGTACGTTTTTCCTCTAGAAGCACAATAAACTACTCTTAAAAAGAAGGCCACAAAAAGTCATACGGAAACACATAGTTAGCAGCATTTCCAATAGATGAAATATTCGTTCTTCATGAAATAAAAGACCTTCTAGAGGTGAACAGTCCCACGCGGATCCGCGTTAAGTGGATGAATAAATATATCCTTTAACTTTGCCACGTTTTCCAGGAAGCTCTAGTTGCAATTTGCATTATTCACTCCATCACACAAATTGTCCCATCACTATATATAATCACCTACTCTTCTGCCATTTCCACCAACAACTCCAAGCATCCTATACTCCTTTTTCAGAGAAGAAATTAGCATAAACAAACAGAAGAAAACTTTTCTATCCACTTTTCCCAGAGAAGAAAATGGCTGAGAAAATAAACCAGCAGGTGCACCCCTTCGCACAAGTAAATAAGCAACCCAGAAGTGATGAGGAGTCCGGTACTCTGACATCTGATCAGGCGCTCAAGCGAAAGAAAAGGATCAAGTTGGCCATATATATTGCTGCTTTTGCTGTGTTTCAGACCATTGTTATCTTGGTCTTTGCACTCACTGTGATGCGTATAAAGACCCCTAAGATCAGGTTGGGCACTGATGTCACGTTCCAGAACTTCAAAACTGGAACCCAAGCATCACCTTCCTTTGACTTGAGCTTCACAACCCAAGTTGGAGTTAAGAACTCAAACTTTGGTCCCTACAAATTTGATAGCACCATTGCCACGTTCATGTACGAGGGTGTAATAGTAGGGCAAGTCACTATTCCTAAAGGTAAGGCTGGGCTGCGTTCTACCAAAAAAGTTACTGTCACAGTTAATGTGAATTCAAACGCTCTGCAAAGCACCACTAGTCTTGGAAGTGAATTAGGTGCTGGTGTATTAACTCTGAACAGCCAGGCAAAGCTTAGTGGGAAAGTGGAATTGATGTTTGTGATGAAGAAGAAGAAGTCCGCCGAAATGAATTGCACGATGACCATTGAAGTGTCAACAAAGGCGGTCCAATCTATGGATTGCGAATAAATATAAAAGATATTTAGCTTTCTTTTGTTTTTATTCTATTCTTATTTCTTTTGCTGGATTTTATAATTATGTGAGAATACTTCTACTGACAACATTTTATTGTGTGTGAATATTTTTTTCAATGTAATGATTTTTTTTTTTTTTTTAAAATATAGAATGTTTTCGGTTGGAATTCATGCGTGTAACAAGCTTCATCAATGGAGTGATCAGATCAGAGATGAAGAAGAGAGAGAGTTATTTGAATATGCATTGAATTCTCATTGAGCAAATAAACAAACTCTGTTTCTTATATAGGAAACAGATTGGAGGGAAAAACTAAACACATAACCAACTAACAAACTAACCAAAGAAATAAAACCATCGGTCAACTACTCCTAACTAACTCTTCTATACAGTAAAACTATATGTAGCCTAACTAACTAATACATAAACAACTTGTAGTTTATCTTCATGTACAAACTTTACACTACAGACTACAGTAATGAATTTCAAACTAACATCTAACACTTGCCATCAAGATGAACGGTAAATGTTGATCAGGTTCATCTTGGATAAAAGATGCATGAATTGCTTTTGGTGGAGAGGCTTGGTAAACAAATCAGCTAGTTGATGTCTTGTAGGCACATGGAAGGTTTTGATCACTCCATCTTCAATCTTCTCCCTAATGAAGTAACAATTAATCTCTCTATGCTTGGTTCTCTCATGAAACACAAGATTTGCAGTAATGTAGAGTGCTACCTTGTTATCATAGTAGAGAAAAGTTGTTCCTTTGTGTGTATAGCCAAAGGTACCAAGCAAAGCAATTAGCCAAACTATCTCACTAGTCACACAAGCCATGGCTCTATACTCTGACTCTGCAAAAGATCTTGAGACTACCTGCTACTTCTTACATTTCCATGAAATCAAGGATT
This sequence comes from Quercus suber, assembly GCF_002906115.3. NCBI lineage: Eukaryota > Viridiplantae > Streptophyta > Magnoliopsida > Fagales > Fagaceae > Quercus > Quercus suber. The sequence goes on from NW_027070291.1 coordinate 138,072, forward strand.
CACCTAAGAATACACAAAAACCAAAGATTGACCTTCTGGTGTCAATACAAGCTGCCCAATCCACATCACAGTAACACTTCAGCTGCATTTTAGATTGTGTAGATAGGAAAAGACCTTGTCCTGGTGTCTTTTTTAAGTATTTCAGTATCTTGTAAGCTGCTTGAAGATGTGGCATTTTAGGAGCACTCCACTTGAACTGCTTGAAAGCTTGAAAATGTGTTGAAAACACAAGAGCTGTTTAGACCCCCAAATTAAAGTTACGACTCAATAGATTTTATACTAACTTAATACTAAGTGCAGAATAGTGTAAATGGGAGTAGATAAACAAATAAGCTACTCTAATCCATAATCATGACAACCCAACAGCAAATGGAATGTAAAAGAGTAGGGGAAGAGAAAATGCAAACACAAAATAACACGCCGATGCGTTATCGAAGAGAAAACTGAAGAACTCGACGAAACCTCTCCACTGTCCTCCAAGCAGTAATCGATCCACTAGACAATCAGTTGGGATATATGAGTTAGCAAGAGACCCTCTAAGCCTAAGCTACCCGATGTACCTAAGCCCTCAAAGCTCCTACTCCAACAGGGCTTCTCGAAACCGTGTCTTGTCTAGCTTTTCGGATCCTACAATACGCCTGATTGCATCCACCAAGCCTTACCGGCTTCTTTTCGCAAATCCTCAAAACTTTGCAAGCTCCAAAACACTCTCTACACTCTGAATAGGTATGGGTTGTGTTTGGGTACAAATCTCCTCTCAAGGTATGACAATGGGAGAGGAAAGGAAAAAAGACTACAACGATTGCTCACTAAGGAAAAGTAGCTCTCTCTCTAAAAGATGGGTATGTGTATTGTAGAAAACCTATCTAGGGTTTTTCTCTTTGAATGGTCTCCTTTATAATTGTGGGTAATAAGGGTATATATAGCATGGTTAAAGAGTAAGAAAGTCACTCTTAAAAATCCTCTAAGCAGAATGTTTCGCGACTACCTCGCAGGAATGCCTTACCCGCAAGACACTCATGAAAACAACAGCCTGGCACGACTCTTCAGCTTCTAGTCACATGCTTCTCACATGCCCTTTTAGCGGGAACACTTCTCGCGAGCTAGTAGCGAAATGCACTGATTCTTCAATTACGCTTAAGTTTTCACCAACTTAATACTAAACTCAATACAATAAAATCCCACAAAATACAAGGAACAAAATTAAATCAATTACAACACTTTTTATTATGGAATAAAGCCAACATTAAAACATAGTTGTAAATCACAATTTTACAATCTCCCCCTTTGGCTATTCCGTGACAAAACACCTCATAACAGACTCTAGACTTAAACGTGAGTTTGGGAACAATGGCAAAACTCACTCACACCTAAATCTAAAATCTGTGATGCACTTGGAACAAGATACCTATAACCTGAATCACTTGCACAAAATGCATTAGACCCTCAAGGTAAATCAATTGATAAAAGGACAAGTATAATGTAACAAGTAAATTGCGATCAAGTAAACATGATGTGAAACATGTGAGCAACTTGATCATACATCAAAACAGTCATATGGAAATGAATACAATGACCATATAACAAAGCAAATGATCATCCGAACATGCAACCAATAAAGCACAATATCATAAGGATAAATGTATGTCCAACACATAAGCACAATGCAATGAGAGCAATAAAGCATATCAAAACACCATAAAGCAATGAAAAAACAAGCATAAAGTAAATTAAGGTTTTCTCAAAAAAGATGTTTTCTCCCCCTTAGTATATGCATCTCCCTTATGGCTCTCTCCCCCTATGAATGTGCACGAGATAGAATTTCTCCCCCTAAGATTGTGCACGAGTCATATAGAAATGACGAAACACACCGGTATACTCTCCCCCTTTTTGTCACGAATAGACAAATGAGGCAATAGGAAGGAGGGAAAAAAAATATGAAGATGATGCATGAGGGGTGCAAGATGAATGAGAAAAAGAAGCTCAAATGAAAGAAAAAAACATAAAAATGCTACAAAGCATAAAGTAAACATGACATACTAAGGATAATGGAACATGATATAAACCTAGGCATGACAAAGACACAAAAACATGTTATATATGCTAAAAGGTGTAAAAGGACTTAACTAGCATGAGTGAATGCAAGAACATGTCAAGTGTTAGAGTATGTGCAGCAAAGGTGCATCTAGTATGCATGTGAGATGTATGATCAATGCATGAATAAGCACTCATGAGTCAAAGTGTATAAAACACATTACCAATGATCAAAACATGATAAACATAAATAATTATGTTGATCCCCAAAATTTGGTACTCATCAGAGTCCAAAACAATAAGAAAATGTCATTTGAGCATTTTATCAAACACTTAGAGTGCACACACTACACACGTATGATAAACAATACAAGAACATATGAAAATCTTGCCTAAATACATGTCATTTTTTCCACAAGGGGCCAACACCCAAAGCAAATCATCATTTAAAACAAAGCTTAATCAAAAAGATTAACAAAAATTAACTTTTCCAACTCTCATTTGAGAAAATCCCAACTATGAACATAAAACCCCAAAAAACATAATCTAATGATCAAAATCAATGAAAAGAGTTAAAAATTAACTTAGAGATGTTAATGGAATGAAAACACTTGAATTTAGTTAGGTTTTGATGTAGAAACATCAAAATAGGGGTTTGGGAAAGGATGGGAGACATTTAAAACAAATGACTCACGAAATGCCCTTTAAAAGCTGATCTGAAAATTTTCGCTGGTAATTTTACTGGTAAGCTTCCCGCGAAAATTTCGCTGGTATCTCACTGGTATTTCGCTGGTACTTCACTGGTAAGCCTAACTCGCGAAACAGCCATGAAACTCTCTATCCAATGTTAAAAAACTTGAGAATTGGACCCTCTCACTCATGACTAAACTTAAACATGAAATAAGCCATGAAAATACCCAAAAAACATGTTTTTCACACAAAAACAATTTGAAAAACTTTGAAAAACATGGGTGATACAAATCACTTCCAAAAGCAAACAAAAAGAACAAAAATGTTTTTGGTTTAATCCACATATCGTTGAGCACACACATAACACATTTGAATATATAGAATCACACAAATGAAATAAATATTCATTGAATATTAGACTTGTGTGTTGTGTGTGTGTATCAAATGTGGAATAGTCCTTAGTCTAGAATAAAGTTTCAATGATCAATTCAATCAAGTCATACACAACTAGCACTAAGTCAAGTGGTCTATCTCAATTATAGAAATGAATATATATGACCTCCCACAAGAAAATGATTACAAAACTTAGAAGCTTTTCATTTGGCTTCTATACAAATCACAACATTTGATCATTTTTTGAATGATGGGAAATTTGGACCCTGGTTAATAGAATTAACAAATTTTAAACCCAAGTTGTTAGTTAGATTTATTATTAATAAAACTTGTTAAAACAAACAAACAAACATCAATATCATGTCAAAATCATGCAGCGGAAATAATAAATAAGACAAGATATGATGACCCAGGAAAACCAATGAAACCAACCAGTTTCACAGTAAAAAAACCTGGGAAAAAACCTTCCCGAAAAGCAATCCACTATAATAAAGAGAAGTTTCAGATCTAGTACAAAACCTTTGTCCCTAGACTCTACAATCCCCGTAGATGAACTCACGGCAGAAACCTTCTACCGCTTCAGAACCTCTAAACTCTTCAATATATAAATGCCACTCTTTGATGTTGCACGGATCCCAATACGTGACTAACTCCTTTGCACGAATCCCAATACGTAACTCACTCACCATCTTAAGGAAGAAGAATGTTGGCTGCAAAGTTCTTCACTTCATCAACAATGAAGATTAAGAAGCACTTGGTTACAAAACCCTAAGGCACAAAGTCACAGTAGCTTTTTTCAGAGAAAATAAGGTATCAGTCACCTTTTGCATATGTTCTTCTTGTATTTTATCATGTGACGGCCTCTAAAATAAGCCTTATATAGGTCTAGGGTTGTGAGAAACGAAACCCTACACAAATACAAAAGCCTGGACCAAAAACAGAAATCTGAATTCCCGTAACCTCGACAGATAGCAGCTATCAAGAAGGTGTCGAGCAGGTGTCGAGGTTTAATGAATCTCAACAGATACAGCTATCGAGAAAGTGTCGAGAAGGTGTCGACAGGACAGAAACTTTCTCGATCGATCCTTCAGCTATCGACAAGCTATCGAGATTATGATAAGAATCAGCTGAAGAGCTCGACAGATAGCCAGGTGTCAAGGAGGTGTCGAGAAGCTATCGAGCTTTAAAATTCAGCACTTTCTCACTTGATTCTTGGACAGACTTGCATGGCTTTAACACTTGAACTTGAAACAAGGTTTCTTGAAGTATTAAACACATCCTAGATCTACCCAAATACAAATAAAGTGCGTTTTGTCAAAGGATTAGCCAACTACATAAAATAATGACATATGTTCTTAACAAGTGAACCACATATGTTCTAACAATCTCCTCTTTTAGCAATCCGTGACAAAACCACAACAAACAAATGAACATATGAGAGAAGTCATAAATCACTCAACTCATAGTCACTTGTTGAATACAATAAAATCTATTCTAACACAAACTCTTGAAAAAATTTGAAAGAAGAGAGTTTATGGCAAGTAGACTTTGATAACCTGTATTTTTGAAACACTTTAAACAAAACTCATCAAGGCATCTTGTGTGAAACAGAAATAATCGATTGCATACAAGTATAAGAAACATGTTTATAAAGATAGAAAAGAAACAACACATGTAAAGGTAGGTGAAGAAAACATACATCATCATATCATATAACAAAGATAAGCACAATGTATGTAAACATGGTCACAAGACCCAAGGTACAAGAAGAAGGAAGTAAGCACTCCCCCTAACAAGATGAAACACATCTCCCCCTTACAAAGGAATGTATTTCTCCCCCTAACATGTAGAATCTTAAAAATAAACCACAAAGTCTCCACAATTTCTCCCCCTTTTTCTCATGATTGACAAAGGGTACAAGAAACTATAAAGCTTCACCTGAAAAACATAAAGATGATCAAGGATGATCAATGGGGCACAAGAAATCCATATAAATGCATGAATGTAATAAAACAAGATGCTATGGATATCAAGATAAAAGGAATATGCAAAACACACACACACACACACAAAACAAGTCTAACCAATTTTATATTTCAAAAAAAAGTCAAGACAGTTTAGTGAGCATACATTAGCAGATGTAAACACTTGTGATGGCCAAATCACATTTTACCTGCACATGTATCAAAAGTAACAAAGAATATTGCGTGTTGTGTGTGAAAAACATCGCAAGATTGCATATGTGTATACATGTTATGACGATCTGAGATATGAGAAAATAACTTTAACTCACACACAATCATAACTGTTTGATGAGAACTATCATCTTCAAGGTACATCCTATAACTCTCACATCTCCTAGAATACACCCTTGCAACCATATTTAAAGCATTTTTAATCTTTTTGCTTTTTATTTTCTTTGCATATTTTCTTTTATTTTAGCATACTATACATGGGCATATAAAAGAGAGAAAAGAAATACCCAAGATGTTAAGCATTTGACAATGCACTTTTGCTAAGCCGAAGCATACGAATGTCTTTGACACTACACTTTTGCTATGCCGAAGCATACAGGTGTCATATTATGATTGGCGGGTAATAGTGGTGAGATGGTTATTTATGCCTTTCTTTTAGGATTTTCTAGTCCTACCTGTCAAAAAGAGTGATATGAGTGTTAAGTTCAAGAGATAACTTAATTTTACTCATCAAAAATAAGAGCCACAAAGCTCACTTACTTAGTTGTGCATAAAGATGCTTATCTAAGCTACAGGAGATACAAAGTTTAGAAAACTCTGTTTCATTAACCATCCAAGGTACACAAGTACCAAAGTACACAAAACACACACTATTTTTGTATTTTTCTGATTTTTTTTAATTTTATTTTTATTTTGAAAACAAAACAAAATAAAAACTAAACAACCAAACAAAAACAGACAAACAACATAAAAGCAGAAGGAAAGATGCATGCATTTGCATGAAAGCATGATAGAAATGTGTAGATGCATGAAAGCATGATTCCAAAAACAGATAAGAAATCAAGCAAAGAGAGTCCTACTTTAGATAGATAGAATTAAAGCAGAGGACAAATAGAAAAGACAATTAAGTCTTAGGCTTCTTTCTCACCCACACAGCACGAGTCTTTGGCCATGAAGATGAAAAGGCACATGTCCTAGTATGTCTACTAAAGAACATAGAAGAATTAGAATTCTCCTGAAATTGAGTTAAAAAGCTCAAGACTTCTAATAACTCTCCAAACAAAGGTGTAAGTCCTTGAAAGGAAACCTGTGACCGTTTGGACAATTGCTTATGAGGATACAACTTAAAGCAATTAGGACGAATGTGTCCAGAAGCACCACAATGGTGATAAACATGAGGTCTAACAAAGGATTTAGATTTCATACCTTTATTATCTTTCTCAGATTGTGGCACAAAGACAATCCTTGATCCAGAAGCCATGGAAGATGAGGGGCTGGAGGAAACAGCATATCCTTAGCCAGTCTTATCAAAAATAAGTTTTTGAGCACTTAATACTTCATCAAGCTTTGCACTAGACATCCTCTCTATTTGAGTTCTAGCTTGACTAAGCTTAACCTCAAGATTCTTGACATTTTCTTCTAATGAGGTGTTCTCCAAAATAAGAGTCTCAACCAACCTTGTAGTCTCATCCAGTTTGACTAACAGATCAGCTTTTTCAATTTTTACCTCATTCAGCTCTTTTCTACAAAGATGAGAAGTCTTTTCAAATTTTATGAATTCAATGCATAGCTTATCATTGGCTTCCTGAATGGTCATCTTCTTGGGTACTTCATCATCAGAAGAATCTTCACTGTCACTAGCACTCTCCACAATCACCTTATCAGTTGAGGCAGCAAAGGCCATAACGTGACGACATTCATCCACAAACTCATCAGAAGAGTCATCCTCAGTGTCACTCCAAGTAGCAACCAACCCTTTATCTTCTGACTTCTTGGTCTTTTCCTTCATGAGGTAGTTTGGACACTCTATCCTTATATGACCAAAACCTTTGCACTCATGGCATTGGATGAAGGGTTTCTCATTCTTGCCCTTCCTTGAGGATTTATATTTCCTCGAAGGTTTGCTCTTATCCTTTTTCCTAAATTTAAGAAGCTTGATAATCTCATCAGTTATGAAGGATAGATCCTCATCCTCATCCTCATCTTCATCTTCAGAGTCCTCAATCTCTTCCTCTATACCCTTAAGAGCCAAGTTTTTACTCTTTCTACCTTTTCCCATTAAACCTAATCCCATTTCATAGGTTTGAAGGTTCCCTACAAGCTCAGTCAAAAGAATTTGATCAATGTCATTTGCTTCTTCAATGGCAGTGATCTTGGTATGGAATCTTTCAGGTAAGGACCTAAGAATTTTACGAACAATTTTGGATTCTGCAATACATTCTCGAAGGTTAAAGGCAAAATTCAAAATATTTTTGAGTTTGGCATAGAACTCATCAAAGGTCTCATCCTCCTCCATCCTTATTTCTTCAAAACTACTAGTGAGTTGTTAAAGCTTCACAGTCTTTACTGCCTTGGTACCTTCATAACAAGTCTTAAGAATGGTCCATGCTTCCTTGGCAACTTCCGTGGATGATATTTTCTTGAATTCCTCATTAGTCACCCCACAGAACAAAGCATTTAAGGCCCTACTGTTGAAATTTACCGCTATGTTTGTTGCATCATCCCATTCCATCGGTGCTTCCTTTGGCTTAATCCAGCTAACTTCAACAGTTTGCCATACCTGTTCACCTAGAGCCTACAAAAAGACTTTCATTCGAACTTTTCAGTACGCATAATTAGTGCCATCAAATAAAGGAGGTATAAACAAAGATTGTCCTCTATCCATGACAACAGGGGTCAAGGATCACACTCAGGAAATTAATCCAATCAGAGTGAACCCGCTCTAATACCACTTGTTGGAAAATTTAGACCTCGGTTGATAGAATTAACAAGTTTTAAACCCAAGTTGTTAATTAGATTTATTATTAATAAAACTTGTTAAAACAAACAAACAAACATCAATATCATGTCAAAATCATGTAGCGGAAATAATAAATAAGACAAGATATGATGACCCAAGAAAACCAATGAAACCAACCAATTTCACAGTAAAAAAAACCTGGGGGAAAACCTTCCCGAAAAGCAATCCACTATAGTAAATAGAAGTTTCAGATCTAGTACAAAACCTTTGTCCCTAGACTCTACAATCCCCGTAGATGAACTCACAGCAGAAACCTTCTACCGCTTCAGAACCTCTGAACTCTTCAATATATGAATGCCACTCTTTGATGTTGCACGGATCCCAATACGTGACTAACTCCTTTGCACGAATCCCAGTACGTGACTCACTCACCAACTTAAGGAAGAAGAATGTTGGCTGCAAGATTCTTCACTTCATCAACAATAAAGATTAAGAAGCACTTGGTTACAAAACTCTAAGGCGCAAAGACGCAGTAGCTTCTTTCAGAGAGAATAAGGTATCGGTCACCTTTTGCATATGTTCTCCATATATTTTATCATGTGACGACCTCTAAAATAAGCCTTATATAGGTTTAGGGTTGTGAGAAAAGAAACCCTACACAAATACAAAAGCTTGGCCCAAAAACAGAAATCTGAATTCCCGTAACCTCGATAGATAGCAGCTATCGAGGAGGTGCCGAACAGGTATCGAGGTTTAATGAATCTCAAAAAATACAGCTATCGAGAAGGTGTCGAGGGGACAGAAACTTTCTCGATCAATCAACAAGCTTTCGAGAAGCTATCGAGATTGCGATAAGAATCAGCTGAAGAGCTCGACAGATAGCCAGGTGTCGAGGAGGTGTCGAGAAGCTATCGAGCTTTAAAATTCAGTACTTTCTCACTTGATTCTTGGACAGACTTGCATGGCTTTAACACTTGAACTTGAAACAAGGTTTCTTGAAGTATTAAACACATCCTAGATCTACCCAAATACAAGTAAAGTGCGTTTTGTCAAAGGATTAGCCAACTACATAAAATAATGACATATGTTCTTAACAAGTGAACCACATATGTCCTAACATTGAACAATACATCTCATTTTGAGATCAGTGCTTGAAATTTTTGATATTTCAATTAAGAATGAGCCTTTGGCTTTTCGAGCACCATACATTTCAATTTAAAATGTCACTTTCCCTTTTTCCTAGTCAAATACTAGTATGTGCAACGGCTTTTGCAGCTCATTATCTCTTTTCATTTTGAGATTTACATTTGTTGAACTCTTTAAGCGAAAACATAAAAATGAAATGGGAAGATATATAGGCATAAGTCTATGCAAGTATCAAGACCATCAAGACTATTGATCAATCATTCATGACAAGCTTGAAGATCTATTTACAACAATCAAACATAGTTTTCAAGATTTCTTCACACAGATATATGTGCATACATAACAAGTTAAGCTCATAAATGCACTATGCCATTAGTACGAAGGTACTAAGGCAAACTCACATGTGATATGTGCTCAAACATATACGATCAAACATTTTGGAATTTTTCACTTTTTATGTGGTTTTGAATTTTTTACTCACACAAAGCTAAAACATAAAAGTAAGATTAAAAAAAGAAAGCAATGCATACAAAGAAATGCAAGATGTACAAAATGCATGAAGATATGACATTCAATGCAAGAAAGGTCCAACACAGATCGAAAGAATTAGATCAAGGACTAAAAAAGCAAAAACTCAACCATAGGAACCCTTCCTCACCCAAATGAAATGATTATTTGGAATGTGTGTCTCATGAGAAGTGAGACGAGGGTTGGAAGAATGAGAATTGGAGATGCACATAGTCAAGGAGTTAAGAGCATTAAACACTTTCTTTAACAACATATTATTTTCACTCAAATCCGGTTTACCCTTTTTAGCACAACTTCTAAAAAGCTCAATTTTCTCTTTACTTTTGATTCTTTTAAGAGTATGAAACTTAGAGCAATGAGGTCTTAGATGACCAAAAGCACCACAATGGGGACAAACAATGTGTTTAGATCCGCTAGGCATTTTGGGAAGGGATCTAGCAACATGAGTTTGTTTCCTCTTCAACTTATGACATTAAGGTCTTATATGACCAATCACACCACAATGGTGGCAAGTAGGAACTAACTTAGATCCACTCAATTCCCTAGGATGGGACCTAAATAGAGGCTTAGGCTTAAGAGCCTTTCTCTCCACTTTTTGATTTATTTTCTGTGGAGGTATGTATACCGATTTGTCCTTTAAGGTAGAACACACAATAGGCACACAATCGGGTACCACAACATGATTACAACATATATTTTCTTCCTTTTTAGCAACAGGTTCAACAATCAAACACTTGGCATACATCTTAAGAGATTCATTTTCATATTTTAGTTCATCAACAAGTTTGTTAGATAAAACAAGTCTAGCATCCAAGTCCATATTCAAACATTCAAACTCTATTAGCTTTTCAAGAGAATTTTCAGCAAGTTTCTTATATTTCTCAACCAATTTGTTGGATTCATTGAGCTTAGCAATCAACTCATCATTTTCACAAAATAACTTGCTCAAATTCTTTTGAAACTTCTTAGCCTTTTTCTTTGAGAGTTTGTCATTTGGAATATCAACAATAGCAAATGATTCAAGTAACATGTCATCACAATCATGAGGATAAACACTCATTGAAGCCTTTTCACAAACATGTGGCACGCTACAATCATCAACGACTAAGGAAGCATACAAATTGCTATCCATGACAAAACACACAAGGGGTCAAGGATCACACTTAGGTATTTAAACCACAACAAGTGTACTCACTTTGATACCAATTGAAAGCTTAAAAATATGTTGAAAACACAAGAGATGTTTAGACACTCAAATTAAAGTTACAGCTCGATAGATTTTACATTAACTTAATACTAAGTGGGGAATAGTGTAAATGTGAGTGGATAAACAAACAAGCTACTCTAATTCATAATCATGACAACATAGCAGTAAATGGAATGTAAAAGAGTAGGGGAAGAGAGAATGCAAACACAAGATAACACGCCGATATGTTATCGAAGAGGAAACTGAAGAACTCTTCGAAAAACCTCTCCGCCGCCCTCCAAGCGGTAATCGATCCACTAGACAATCAGATGGGATACATGAGTTAGCAAGAGACCCTCCAAGCCTAGTCTATCCGATGTACCTAAGCCCACCAAGCTCCTACTCCAACAGGGCTTCTCAAAACCGTGTCTTGTCTAGCTTTCCGAATCTCGCAATACACCCGATTGCATCCACCAAGCCTCACTAGCTTCTTTTGGCAAATCCCCAAAGCTTCTGAAGCTCCAAAACACTTTCTACACTCTAAATAGGTGTAGGTTGTGTTTAGGTAAAAATCTGCTCTCAAGGTATGACAATGAGAGAGAGAGGGAAAGAGAAGAGGCTACAATGATTTCTCACTAAGGATGAGTAGCTCTCTCTCTCTAAAAGATGTGTGTGTTGTAGAAAACCTATCTACGGTTTTTCTCTTTAAATGGTCTCTTGTACATTTGTGAATAATGAGAGTATATATAGTATGGGTGAAGGGTAAGAAAGTAACTCTTAAACATCCTCCAGGTAGAATGTTTCGCAACTACCTCACCTGGCATGATTCTTCAACTTCTAATCATGTGCTTCTCACATGCCCTTTTTGCTAGAACCCTTCTCACGAGCTAGTCGCGAAATGCACTGATTCTTTAATTACACTTGAGTCTTCACCAACTTAATACTAAACCTAATACAATAAAATCTCACAAAATATAAGGAATAAAATTAAAGCAATTATAGCACTTTTTGTAATGGAATAAAGCCAACATTAAATCATAGTTGTAAATTAAAACTTTACACTGCTTAACTTGACTCAACTTGTGGATAGAATAACTAATTTCTGGTCTTGTAAGTGTCAAATAGAGAAGTTTGCCTATCAGCCTCCTATACAAGGAAGGATTTGGTACGATCTGGTACACTATCTCCACTTGAACTGCTTAACTTGAGTGATTGATCCATAGGAACATTTGAGGGTTTGCAAGCCAAAAACCCTGTGTCTAACAGTAACTCAAGGGTGAACTTTCTCTAGCATAAAGATATCCCCTATGTAGTTCTTGCCACTTCAAGCCCCAAGAAGAACTTCAAGGCACCAAGGTCCTTATGCTTAAACTTATTGTCCAAAAACTGATTGAAAGCACTCACAACATCCACATCATTGCTTGCTATCAAAATGACATCAACATAAACCAACAGTATCATAATGGAACCCTTTTAACTCTAGTAAACATAGAATAATCTGATTTTGATTGAACAAAGCCATGTTTAATGATGGTGGAAGAAAGTTTAGCAAACCATTGCCTATTAGCCTATTTAAGACCATACAAGGACTTGGTAAGCTTGCACACCTCCCCCTTACTGCCAAACCCAGGTGGGGGACCATGTAAACTTCTTCGTTCAAGTCACCATGGAGGAAAGCATTGTTGACATCTAACTGAGTGAGATGCCAACCTTGAATGGCTGTAAGAGCAAGTAGGGTCCTAACTATGGTAAACTTTACAACATGAGAAAAGGTCTTATAGAAATCAACCCTTTCAGTTTGAGTGTACCCCTTAGCAACTAATCTTGCCTTATACATTTCAATAGACCCATCTGCTCTAAGTTTAATTTTGAAAACCCATTTACACCTTATAGGAACCTTGCCAGGAGGAAGAGAAGTCATAACCCAAGTATGATTAGCTTGCAAAGCATCAATCTCTACTTGCATAGCCTCTTGCCATCTAGGATCTAAAATGGCTTAAGCATAGGTATCAAGTTCTTTGTGAATAGTGAGTGCAATGGAGAAATCTTTGTGAGTGGGAGATAGTTTAGTATAAGAGAGAGTAGATGAAAGGGGATACAAAATACCTGAACTAGAAGCAAAGGAATCATTTGATGGAGCAAAAGCAGCTGAGGCCAACATAAAAGCAGCAACAAGGTTACAATGATAATCTCTTAGGTAAGTGGGAGGCCTATGAATTCTAGAAGTTTGCCTAATAGGAACAATAGTAGGAACTTGGGATTCAGAAATAGGAGATTTAGTAGAGATAAGATCAATGTTGTCAGCTTGGTTTGAAACATCAATAGGGTGAACTAAATCAAGGAAGTCATCAGGTGACACAACAATATTAGAAAGTCTAATTGGAGGAGAAAATTCAGCAGAAGCATTGGGAATATTAGATGACTGATTAGGAATAGAAGTTTAAAGAGGAAAAACAGAATGAGAAGAAGAAGGAGTACTGATATACTTGGAAATCCAAGATTTGAAAGGGAAAATAGATCCCTTAAAAACAACATCTCTAGACAAGAAACATGTTTTGATTCTTAAATCATACAATTTATATCCTTTAACACCTTGTGGATAACCAAGAAAGATGCAAGACTTGCTTTAGGGTCAAACTTAGTTCTGTCTCTAGCTAAGGTAGATGCATAACAAAGACAACCAAACACTCTAAGGTGAGAATAAGTGAGTGGATGTCCTAACAACTTTTCATAGGGAGTAATGTCTTGTAATAAAGGACTAGGTATCCTATTAATAAGGTAAGTGGCAGTAAGGATACAATCTCCCCAGAATTTTAATGGTAAACTAGCTTGGAACCTCAAAGCTCTAGCTACACTCAAAAGGTGTTAGTGTTTTCTCTCAAAAATGGAGTTCTATTGGGGTGTTTCAACACAAGACAATCGGTGTATGATACCTTTAGAAGCATAGAAAGAATGTAAGGCAAACTCTGGACCATTTTCAGATCTAATAACCTTGATAGTTTTGTTAAACTGATTAACTACCAAATTGTAAAAAGACTGAATTAAATTGGAGACACCAGACTTGTGTGGCATGAGAAAAGTCCAAGTGCATCTACTAAAGTCATCCACAATAGTAAGGAAGTATTTTGTACCATTCAATGAAGGAGTGGAATAAGGTCCCCAAATGTCAACATGCACTAAATCAAAACAAGAATTAGAAACATGAACAGAAGACTGAAATGGTAACCTTTTTTGCTTAGCAATTGGACAAATAGCACAATCAAAAGATTTATTACTACTACAATTGATAACATCAGGTACAAGAGATTGTAAAATGGCCAATCTTTGAAAGGAAGGATGTCCTACCTGCTATGCTAAAGGCTAGTACTATCTATTATAGAAGTTTATTTACAGGAGTTTATTGAATTTACAAAACTAAAAGAAGAGAGCTTGGACAGCATATCAGAAACAAACTTAGGAAGAACAATGTTTGCAAGCTCCAATGTATAAAGGCCTCCTTGCTTTCTACCCAACCTAATCATCCTCCAAGGTTGTAAGTCCTGGATAAAACAGTAATGAGAAAGAAATATACAACAACAAGAAGGAGATTGAGTTAGTTTGCTATGGACACAAGATTAAAAGAGAAAGATGGAATGCAAAGCACATTCTCTAGTGTCAATGTAGAAATTAACTTGATAGTCCCTATATGAATGACCTTAGCCATGTCCCCCATTAGGAAGCTTAATAGAAAAATGGACAATGGAAGTGATAGAAGTGAAAATATGAATTGAATGGACCATGTGATCAGTGGCTCCACTATCAAGAATCTAATCAGTGGAACAAAGAAGAGAAGTGTCAACTTATGAAAAAAAAAAACTAAATAGTCCAAAGAAGGAGAAACCAACCTAGGAAGGTGAGATAAAAGAGGAATAGAAGAACTAATACCTGACATCTCATGCCCTTGAAGATCCAAAGAAGTTTGTGAAGGAGATTGAGTGATAATAGTGGCTACTTGATGCACATCAGAGGTTGATTCTTGTAATGCTTGTGTACCAAAATGGTTCTAAGAATTGATCAAACCAAGAAGCTATTGATATTCTAATTTAGTGATATTGAAACTTTCTTCATTACTGCATTTAGTGGTAACAACATTACTAGCAAAAGTAAGGATGTCCACTTTTCTGCCCCTTGGTCTTGAACTTGTAGCCAGGTGGATAGTCATGTGATTTGTAACACTTGCCAACAACATGGCCCAAAGCTCCACAGTGAGTGCACAGAGGTCTACCAAATTTGTCCTAATTGGATCCTTTAACAAAAGAACCATTGTTCTTGACTGCCAAAGCTAAAGCTTCAGTGTTGAGATTCTTTCCTACTTTCCTTTGTTTCTCATCTTGAACCAAGAGAGAAATTACCTTGCTTAGAGAGGGAATATGGTCCATTAGCAAGATCTTCCCTCTCACAACTATGTAAGTGTCATTAAAACCCATCAAGAAAGACATCACACACTCTTCAACTTGATGACCACAAGAACAGGTCCTGTAATCTGATAGCTCATCCCAAAGTCCTTTAAACTTTGTATAATAAGCATTGATGGTTAGATCCTCTTAACTAAAAGAAAATACATCCCTTCTTAGCTCAAAAATCCGAGGACCATTACCTTGGGAAAACCTATGTTGCAAATCAAGCCATACCTATCTTGTTGTCTTGAAATACACCATACTAGGTTGTAAATCTTTAGAAATTAGTTGATCAACCAGGCCAAGATAGTACTATTACATTTACACCAGGCTGTGTAACAAGGGTGATCAATAGAATGAGGCTTTGGTATGGAACCATCAATAAAACCCAACTTGGGTTTTGCATCCAAGGCAATAAAAACAGCTCTACTCCAAGTGCTATAATTTTCTTCAATCAAATGTTGAACAACAAGGGAAACCTCAGGATTGTCACTACTGGACAAGTAATAAAAGCTAGAAGAATTCGCCTATGTTGAACAGATGGAACAGAAGTACTTGAAGTACTATCTACCATGTCCTCAAACTCAAATTTACACTAATCAAGAACTTCAAGATTACAATCAAGAATCCCACAAATCTTCAAGAACTGTCACTTTTACACTCAAGGAACAAAAACTCCAAACCACTAAACTAGAATTGGTTTAACAACAAGTCAAGATCCTCAGACACAAAGAATCAAGTCACAATCCTTGCTGATCAAGGGATTTGAATGAACAACAATCCAATTGCAAATATCACAGTCAACATGATAAACGAAACCCTAAATCAAGAAATTCAATTTTCTAATCAACACAAAGAAATCAAGATCTAGAGCAAAGAATCTAGTGCAAGATCAAGTAAAATGATGAGCAACTTGATTGGAAGAAGAACACTAGAAATGGGAAAGAAAACAAGAGGAATTGAACTAAGAATTTCAGAGAATACTGAAATTGAAGACTCTGAAATTTAGTTCTGCTCTGATACCATGTTAGAATTCATGCATGTAATAATCTTCATCAATGGAGTGATCAGATCAGAGATGAAGAAAAGAGAGAGTTATCTGAATATGCATTGAATTCTCATTGATCAAGTAAACAGACTTTGTTTCTTATATAGGAAACAGATTGGAGGGAAAGACTAAACACATAACCAACTAACTCTTCTACACAATAAAACTAGATGTAGCCTAACAAACTAAAACATAAACAACTCATACTTCATCTTCATGTACAAACTTTACACTACAGACTACAGTAATGAATTACAAACTAACATCTAACATTTTCTATAATTTATGTATAAAATAAAGGAGATTTTGAGTGGTATTGTTTTGCACATAGATAGTGGTTTTGTCTGAGTCATTCTAGTTTTGTTACTTAGTTAATACCACTAAGAATTTTTTACTATTTTATGGATAGAAACTAGAAAGAGAGAGAGTTCGGTGATATTGTGAGAGGAGGGAGAAAGAATGTGAAGAGTGAGTGGATTATATTAGTGTAAAAAAATGGGTGACTAGACATGATTTGACAAGTGAATAGTTTAACTACTAGGACTATAATTACTTTATTACCCCTAAGTATATGTATAGTACAAAGCATTGTGAAGTTTTCTAGTCTTTTCCATCTCATACTTACTCTAGTGACTCCCAAATCCCAATGATCCCATGGAAGATGGTTTTATTTTGTCTAATTTTTTTTTTTTTTGACTTCAAACCAAACACAACTTCTCTTAATATTTTTTTATTGAATATAAATTTGACAAATTTATTGTTAGATTATATTTCTTTGTCAATATACAGACAAAAGTGTGTGGTGCAATAGGTTATGAACTCACCTTTTTAGCCTTAAAAGCTTATAAATTACATAAACTTAAAGTTTCTTGGTCTTTGCATTTTGGTACTTCCTTTGAAACTTCAGCAACCTCTCTTGCTCACTCACAACTCTCAATTGTTTGTCTCTCTTGCATTTAGCTAACTCATTTGTTTCCACATTGAAGGTATTTTTATTTTCTTTCATCATTATTTGTTAAATTAGTATATACCATTGCGTTCTGTAGTTGATAAAGTAGCTAACAAATTAGATTGTTTGGGCCCACCTCTAACATCAATTTTTTACCCACTAATAATTGTCTATCGCCAAGGACTTCTTATAAATATGTTGTGAAAGTGTAGTGAACCTAGTATTTCTCTTTAACAGAATTGTTGTTTACTTTTAAACATTATATTTCTTGTGCCAACAATAATTATGTTTAGCTATAATTGCTTTTGCTGATGAAACCTTACACATTTTTTTTGCATTTTCGTATTTAAGGATCAAGGCAATCAAGTTTAGGCAATACCATGACAATATCATTTGATGAATACAGGTAATAGATCTAGCTGATTTTGCATTTAAGCACTTCACTAAACATTTTGTATGTTTTTAGACCCCTTAAAACACAAACAGATTAACCTAGTTAATTAGCCAAGTGATTACTTAATCAAATTAAGCAAATCTAGGTTAACACAAATATATCATATCAATGTAAAGTGCGAAAAGTAAAGAACACAAAGATATGATGACTCAAGAAAACCAAACCGGTAAAAAACCTGAGGAGGATTTAACCTAGCTATCCTCAAGGTTTATCCTCAAGGTAAACCAAATCCACTATGAAAGAATTGAAGTTTACACAATAGCGACTTAGACCACTAACATCCTGTTACTTCAAGTAGGAAACTCACTACCATGACCACGTGACAGCTTCGAGTCCACAGACTACTTCTTTCTTAGATTCCCATCAAATACAAGCACTCTTGCTTGTGTATCTTTAAGCTCTTAAATCTGCAACTGAATTGATCACCAAGTTCTTGACATAGTCTTGATGCTTGATAACCCTAAGTATGTGTGAAGGCAAACACCCCTAGATCTCACAAAAGATTCACACACACAGCATAAAGAGCAACCTAAAAACGTGACTAGGGTTTTCCCTTTTATACCTAGGGCAAAACATAAAACCCTACACATCAAATGGGCTTGGGCTAAGTTGGAAAATTCTGCAGTAAAAAAATCTGCAAGACTTTTTATCGATCGAGCCAAGCAGATTTACTCAGTAAATCCTACAAAACACTCAATTCCAACTTTACATAAAAATACACTTTGAGCAAGTCTAAACAAGACTAGAACATTTTGATTATGGTTTGCCAACATTACAAATTGAAGTTCTAATACATTAGTTCCTAATTCCTTAGAACCTAACAAACTCCCCTTTTGGAAATCCGTGACAAAACACAAACTTAACAAAATGCTCAAAGTTTACATAAAAATAACCCATTACAAAAACATAGCCCAACATAACAAATTCAACCTAACTACTATCTATCAATTGCAAGTGTAGACAATAGCACGACTAAATCAACCTGTATATTTCCTAAAACACTCAACAAATGCATAAACGCATGTGTGGAAAATACAAGTAAAACAAAATAACTTCTTGATTTCACATAACACAAAATAAAGACATATATAATGAATAACCTCATAAATATAAATCAATAAGCAATGTGAAACAAGAAACATATACAATCAATGTATCTCCCCCTATCATGGACAACCTAAACAAAATACATTAAGAACCAAAAACAGTAAATACAAACTGAAGAACCTAGATACAATCTAAAACTCCACTGCTCTAAAATACAAAAATCTCCCCCTAACAAAAAAAACCCTCTACAAATATACTCTCCCTTTTTGTGACAAATTGCCAAAGGGCAATCAAAACTCATCATCAAAAGGAGGTGGCGGAGGCGAACATCTAAAATGCTCCAACTCTGCTCGCAAAGAACAAAGCTCATAAAGCATGTCCACCAAAATCTGACCATGAGCCACCTGAACGGTCATGACAATCTCCAACATATGACGAATGTCGGAATCATCCAAAGTAGAAGGTGGGGGAACAACAGCAACAATAGTAGCAGGATCGACAAATGCCTCAGCAAAAGTATCACCTGTAGAAGAGTGAGGAGGAGGTGCGACTCCAAAAGACTCAACCCTAGGGCGTTTAGAGCTTGCTCCCATCTGAGCAACCCTATGCCTAAGAAAGGTGGCACCTATGGGAGCAACTATATGGATAGGCTCAAATGCAGGAAAGTCCTTTAACCCTAAATGTAAAAGAATCCGATGAATGAAAACTGGAAAGAAAAGAGTGTGGGCAATAGAACTACTCCTATGAACCTCAATCAAAGAACGAATGAAAAGGTAAGGAAAGCTCATAGGAGCATTAGAAACAAAGGCATACAAAAATGCATATCTCTCCAAAGGAATGGTGTGCAGATACAAGATGGGCCAAATGGAATGGCAAGAAATCTGGAAAAAAAGATAATGAGTCTCGGTCAACTCATGAGAGGTGATTCAAGGATTAGAACCGCACTGGATGGTAGTACTAGTAATAAATGAAATAATGTCATCAAGGGGTGGAGATTTATCATACGGATAAATAGGATGCTGGACCAGCGGCACCTCAAGAGCATCAACCACTACTGAAGGAGTAATGGTGTACTCATCACCCCATATCCAACTCCTCTAGAGTGTTGGAATCATAGGCGTGGTCCGAGAGGTTCAAGAAGAACTCTTTGATCAAGGTAGCCGAAGGAGGATGATCAACATCCAACAAAGGTAACTAGCCCCGACAATCCAAGTTCCTCCTAATCTCACCATCTAGCTTGTCTAACAACACCTTCCTCTCAGCCCAAATATTCCTACGTAGGTTAAGCTTCTCATATGCTTCCTAGTTTTTCTCACTCAGAAATCTCTCACTATCGAAGTGGGGGAAGAAGTAGAGGTGGATTTCCTAT
The DNA here is from genome assembly GCF_002906115.3 of Quercus suber. NCBI lineage: Eukaryota > Viridiplantae > Streptophyta > Magnoliopsida > Fagales > Fagaceae > Quercus > Quercus suber. The sequence continues at coordinate 158,287 of NW_027070291.1, forward strand.
TAGCTCTAGTCTTCTTAGACATGATGCTAAGGATCAAAGGGATAGACACCAAAGAGATAGAGAAAAATAAATAAATTTAAAAAAAAAAAAAAAAAAAAAAAAAAAAAAACAAGGGCAGATTGCAAGTTAGCACAGAATAATATAGAACTAAAAATTCTATATGATGTATGAACAAAATAAACACATGATGCATGCTCTAATGTAGTGAGAATAAGTTTAATTTTACTCCAATATCACAAAATTGGCTTGAGCATAGAGTTTACATCAAAAACCCAAATTTGAAGACCCATTTTCACAAACCCAACAAATTGATCAATTGACCATTACACAAGAGAGATAACACATTATAATGATCAACTGAATCAATTTACCAAGCCAATTTCATCAAATTAAGCACAATTGAACAAAATCCCCAAATCGGGTAGTTTCAAGCCCTAGAAATTTCAATTTTCCTCAAAGCAAAAAATTGATCAAATTAATTCACATAGAACAGTTGTATATCACCCCACAACAAAAACCCATTGACCAATTTGCAAAGAAAAAGCTTAAATCAACAAAAATCCCAATTTCCTTAGGCTTTAAATTCCCTTTAATGCATGGCAAAAATGCATGAAAACAAGAAAATAAATGAAAAAGGAAGGGTATAAAGGTCTTACCGGCCTTAGATGACAAAAACCCTTGAAGAAATTTGGGCAAAAACAACAAAAATCTTGCTTGGAATCTTAGACCGATCAAATAGAGAGAGAAAAGCTTTTGAAAGTTTTGAAATAGTGTTTGAACATGTTAGAAACAAAGGTTTTAAAAAACTCTCTATAAAATTTTCGATGGATCAAAAATTAGATTCAATCTATCAAAAATCACTTTTGATTGATCCAAAAACGATCAAGTAGGTCAGATTCAAAACAAAATTTTAATCACAATTTTAATCAGTCGAAAAACAGATTCAATCGATCGAAAATCTAGAAAACACAATTTTTTGAAAAATAGAGCAATTTTATGCAGAAACTCCTCATAGAATAGTATTTTATGAATAAAATGCATGAGTATGAGATGAAATGCTCTACACCAAAAAAAAAAAAGCCTTGTATTAAACCCAGATTTTCCAAAGATAAGATTTTCATCAATTTTCCTTAAATTCTCAAACATCAAACAGGTTTTGCATAAAACTCAAGGAATTTTCAAACTTGGTTAGCCAAACCAAAATCACACACAATAACATGTACAAAGTTTAACAAAGAGTAACTTGTGTAGTGTGTGCAAGTAGCAAAAGCTTGAGATACATGTGACGTGATATGTGAATAGTAATCAACCATAATCTCTACAAAATTCATCACATAAATTCAAAAGAGACTATCATCTAAAGAGTTACATCATATAACTCTTACATCTCCTAAAATAAAAGCTTACAATCATGTAAGTTTCTTGATTTGCCTCATAATGTACACGCCAATTTTATTTGATTAAAAGTTATTATAGCCCAATAATGTACTCACCAATTTTAGTATTTAAACCAAGGCTACACCTTATGTACTTTTTGTGCATGTGCTACACTTTCTTGAGCACAAAATCTTACAATATGCACTAAAGTATTCATGATTGGCTAATAAACAGTGGTGAGATGGTTATTTATGCATTTCTCAATAAGTTTAAGTTTGAAAATCAAAGGCATGTGATCAAAAACTATAAACAACTTTCACACAACATGCACTACAAAACTCAAACTAGTAAAGTGCAATAAATAAGCTCATCAAAGCTAAACAAGATACATAAACATGTTATGTAAAGAAAAATTGGCCAACCTTGATTTCAAAACTAAGAAAAATAATGCAAAACACATTTAGCTTCCTTTTTCCTCTTTTTTTTTTTATTTATTTAAAAAACAACAAAACAAAAACAATCCTAGAATAAAATACATGAATGTTATGCAATGCAAATCCTAGAAAAACAAAGAAAACAAAACAGCAAAGAACAATGGTCACAAAGAGTAGAGCAATGAAGCACAAGGACCATGTCAAAAATACTCAATTAAATCGAGCCTTTTGCATCCAAAACTTTTTAGATGCAACTCTTGCATTGGAGTTATTATTCACATTAGAATTCTGAGCAACTCCAAGATTGGAATAAAAGTTTAAAGCCTTTACCAACTCACCAATAAGTACCATAGGAGCTTGTGCTTAAGACACAGGTACTTTTGGCTTATTTGCTTGCTTAGCAGCTTACAACTTGAAATAGTTTAGATGAATGTGCCCAGACTTTCTACAAAAATGACAAACTCATTCAAGCTTATCATGCAACTTGCCCTTATAAGGGTTAGAAGCCTCAGGTTTAGACTTTTGAAGATCAACCCTAATCTTCCTAGGAGGTGTAATTTCTACAGATTTAGTAGCCTCACTCATAGGGGGGTTGACAACCTCACTCACAGGGGGTTCAGAAGAAGGAACAAAGTTTGTGGAATGGAGTTCAGGCACAAAGATGCTTTCTACAAAACCTAAACTAGTTTTGTCAGATGAAGACTTTTAAACACTCAGCATGTGATTAAGTTTGGAGATTGCAAACCTATTAGATTGTTCTCTAGCAACAGATAATTTAAGTTCCAAATTCTTAATTTTATCAAGCAAAAGCATGTTCTCAGTCTTCACATTATTCAGCAATTCATTAGCATCAAACAGTTACACAAGTAAATTTTTCTTTTCAAGTTCAAGAGTTGCAATTTTCTTTAAGCCTAAATCAACACTTATAGCATCCTTTGCAGCAACTTTGCAAAGTTTATTGTAGGCTTCTTGTAAATTTGCATCCTTAGAGAGTTCCCTATTAGAAGGATTCTCTTCAACAGCAACACTTTTATCAACTACAGCAGTAGCAATGAAAACAATGAAGTTTCCATCCTAATTAGTACTAGACTCATTGTCAGAAACTTCATCATCACTAAGGGTTACAACCATAGCCTTACCCTTAGACCTCAAGAATGTTGGACATTCAGATTTCACATGACCATACCCTTAACACCCAAAACATTGTTGACCCATAGAATTATTGAAAGGTTGACCTACTTTCTCTTTAGGTTTTTCAATATTGTTCACCTTAGTGGGATCATTCCTCCTAAAATTTCTAGGTTCAGCATTGTTTTTACCTCTTGCCCTTCTATTGTTGTTCCTAAGAAAGTTTCTAAAGTTCTTGGCAAGGTAGGTAATCTCGATAGCGGAGAGCTCATCATCAAATCCATTCACATCAACATCATTAACAGACTTAAGATCAACTGGGATCAAGGATCAGCTCTAAGATCAAAGGATCTACAACAAAAGAGTTACCTACTCTGATACCACTTGTACATTTTTAGACCACTTAAAACACAATCAGATTAACCTAGTTAATTAGCCAAGTGATTACTTAGTCAAATTAAATAGATCTAGGTTAACACAAATATATCATATCAATGTAAAGTGCAAAAAGTAAAGAACACAAAGATATGATGATCTAGGAAAACCAAACCAGTAAAAAACCTGGGGAGGATTTAACCTAGCTATCCTCAAGGTAAACCAAGTCCACTATGAAAGAATTGAAGTTTACACAATAGCGACTTAGACCACTAACATCCTATTGCTACCTCAAGTAGGAAACTTACTACCACGACCACGTGATAGCTCCGAGTCCACAGACTACTTCTTTCTTGGATTCCCAGCAAGTACAAGCACTCCCGCTTGCGTATCTTTAAGCTGTTGAATCTGCAACTGAATTGATCACCAAGTTCTTGACATAGTCTTGATTATTGATAACCCTAAGTATGCATGAAAGCAAACACCTCTAGATCTCATAAAAGATTCACACACACAGTATAAAGAGCAACCTAAAAACGTGGCTAAGAGTTTTCCCTTTTATACCTAGGGCAAAACATAAAACCCTACATGTCAAACGGGCTGACGCTGAGTTGGAAAAGTATGCAAAAAAAAAAAAAAAAAAATTACACGACTTTCGATCGATCGAGCCAGGCAGATTTACACAGTAAATCCTGCAGAACACTCAATTCCAACTTTACATATAAATACACTTTGAGCAAGTCTAAACAAGAATAAAATGTTTTGATCATGGTTTGCCAACATTACAAATTTTAGTTCTAATACATTAGTTCCTAATTCCTTAAAACCTAACACATTTTTAATTAAAAATGATATGAGAGAATCATAATTTTATTTATTATTAATATTCTCTAAAAATAATTTACACGTGTCTTGCACATGCTTTAAAACTAGTAATAACAAAATGTCGCCCATACAAATAAGAAAAAGATTCTACACCATGAGCTGAGAGGAGAAATTGAACGGCGTACTCATTGACTATACGCCCATGACCTCTGACCAACTCATGTATGTACAACGGTACAAGCAATTAATAAGCATAATTATTAAGGGAATAACCGAATTAGATCCTAGGTTGCTATATAAAGCTTAAATACTCTTGTGTAATAAATGTAATTAATAGACTTCAAACACTTAATAAATTAATGTTTAAATTATATTTTACTAATTTGTGATACATCAATTCATAAACTCTACGCGGTCAAATTTGAAGTTTATATCTCTAGCATCACTTGTTCAAAAGTGATGCTTGCTTTACATGATACACAATGCAATGGTACCTTTTCTTTTTTGGGACAATGCAGGTGTTGAGAACTCTTTGAGGCTTTGAGCACATAATCGTTCTCCCACAAGTGTATAATCCCTATCCCATAAATAACAGGTAAAATATAAAGAATTTTGTATAGTAGTCCCAAAATACTGATTAGAAATTTTGAACCTCGGATATCATAAGTCTCATAGGTACTGAGAACTACCATTTATTGTAATTTAATTAAAACATTTGTAAAGTCCTATGAATATTTGGAGGGGAAAAATAGAACTTTGAGAACATTTATGTTGATTCAACCATCTCTTTTCCGAATTGCCTAGTTGACTCGTATGTTTTCAATACCAACTAATTGCACAATACCTCTTAGTTACTTGTATCTCTTTTGTGCCATTTAGGACTTATTAACAGGCAGATCCAAAAGAGAGAGAGAGAGAGAGGGGGGGAATATATTGAACATATTTCATCTTTCGTATGTTAAAACTTTAGCATGTAAAAGCAAAAGTACTTCCCGCGCTTATTTAACAAGAGTAAGTTCGAAACTTTTCCAAGAATTTTTTTAGGACTCAAGCGACAACTATCATGAACAACGTAGTGGGTCTTTCCTTCTTCTCTCACTTTAGAAAGATGTAGAACTCTAAGGGGTTGGCTTAGTGGTTCATAAGGCCTCATGATATCCATGAAATCCTAAGTTCGAAATCTCTTGCCAGCATCTTGAAGCCACCCCTAGGGGATTCCTCTCTATGATAATCCAATGTGTGTGGGACAGGAGAATTGCATACACCTAAGAGTAATCAAATACTAGATTTCTAAACACCCTCATTTGTCAAAAAAAGAAAGATGTAGAAGTTTTTTTTTTTTTTTTTTTTTTTTTCATAACCCAGTTGAGAGAGTACATTACATTTTTTTTTTTTTTTTTTTTTTTTCATAACCCAGTTGAGAGAGTACATTACATCAATGTAAAATAGTGAGTGAGATGTACAACTATAGAAATATAGATTGAAATGTTAAGTTTACAACATTTTTCCAAAACTTTCATAACAAATCATAAATAGTAAGTTGTTATTGGTTCTAATTTGAATCCACAACTTAAATTAACTTTTATCCACCCGTAACTACCAATAGCAACTTGTTGCTTAAAATCTGTTGTGAAAGTGTTGTGAACATAACATTTCTCAAATATAAATCCTCTATCCTACCTTTTGTATTCCATTTTATATTTTATCAATCATAACTTTGTTATCTTTCTCAAAAAAAAAAAAAAAAAAAAATCATAACTTATTGTCATGTATCATTTTAACTTTCCTTATAAAAAAACACAAGCTTAAAATATCTTTATTGTATTCCACATACGTTTTTCCTAATATATAGAGGTTCATCCCCCTTTCCTTATAAAATAACAAATATATACTCTCTTCTTTAGCTTTTGGTTTCTCACCTTCTCCCTATACGTTTATATCTCCATTCAAACCTTAATAGTCAATAGACTCAATACACTTAATTCGACCTTATTACCTTCTAAAAAAAATCAACCTTATTAAATTAAATGAGCCTATGCATTATTCCTTAAATGGTATTATCTTACCGTGTTTCTCCCAAAAAGTGTCTTTTTTTACTAGTATTACCTTATTAAATGAGCCTTTTAATATTATCATAATTATTGCGTAAAATTTGTCATAAGTATTACATAAAATTATTTCTTTTCTTTTAACCACCACGCACCCTTAGCGTGAAGGGAACTTTACAAATACAAGCTCTAAAAGAAAAAAAAAAAATCACAGAAAAACAATTATTATCCGTTTGAATGGAGAGAGTAGTGTAGACTCACTACAATAAAATGTATTTTCAGTGACGAAAATATTCGTCTCTAAAAATCTAGTTTTTCGTCGTCAAGGACTTTTAGTGACGAAATCTACAAATTAGCAACTTATATCATCGCTTATACCCTATCGCTAAAGGTCTTAGCAATGAAAAATTTCATCACTATAGGTTCGATTAGTTTAAAATATATAAAAAAATTTTAAAAAAAAAATTAGCAACAAAAACATTTTGTCTCTAAATGTTTTCCTCACTAAAAACACTATTTAGCGATGAAAATATTTCGTTGCCAAAAACACTTTAGTTTATTAAATCATATTTAGTGATGAAACTTTCATCACTAAAACTATTTTCGGGTACATATAGTGATGAAAAAGTTCGTCACTCAAACTATTTTTAAAATCCAGGCACATATAGCGATGAAATTTTTCGTCACTAAAACTATTTCTTAAAAAATTTTGCTACATTTAACGACAAAATATTTCATCACTAAAATAGTTTTTGTTGCTATATTTGGTGACAAAAAAATTTGTCGCTAAAACTAATTTTCTGTTTTCATTTTTTTCATGTCTTTGATATTAACCTATAACCTATCATTACATTATTAAAACCTCACATTTGAATAACACATTTATTTCAACACCACATTTATAAGAAAATGATCCATACATTCCACAAGTAAAAAAATAAAACAAGTATCCAATTAAATCCATCCATACAATAATTGTTTGCAACAAATACAATAACACAAGATGTTTCATAACAATACAAAAAGTGTAGCATAATATAATTAAGACCAAAAGAAGATTTCCTCAAATGTCTTCAAGTAATGCCAAAAGTAAATGCCTTGAAAGTCACAAATAAGAAATCTGCACAAATATAAAAACAATACTACATTAAAATTGTAAAGTAAAAACATTAACTATGTTATAAGAAACATTTCTATCAATGCATTAAGAGTAGCCACAACAATGAATTAAAATCACAACTCCTAATGTATAAGTTGTAGAAAGCAAATATAGATTTTCAAGTGTAATGTAACACAATTTGTTTCAAATAATGCATTAAAAAAAGTAGTCACGCCATGTAGTGCAACTCAATTGCTAAAATAGAGTACTAACCAATAAGTCTTTTAACTTGAAGACGAATCACCCCCATATGTAAGAGTGTCATTGTAACCCTTACTCCTAAAAAAGTTAAGAATATTGTTTTGGACCTCTTCTTGCTTAGCTTGCATCTCGTGGTCCCTAGTTCTTGCCTCTTTAAGCTCAATTATCTCACTTTTTATACAATGGATATATTCCTCCACCGAGGAACTAGATGAGGCGGTTGTTATTAGAGAAGTGGAAAGTCTCATGTCAAGTCCTTTTACAATACCGAATTTCTTCTTAAAAACCAAGTTTGATATCTCCTCTTGTGTAAGAGGAATTGCATTAGGATCTTGACAATGGTCCTTTTGCACTTTAATAATAATTTCCTATCATTTAAAAGAGAAAAAGAAACAAACAATCACAAAACTAATACTACATATGTTATAGGTTAAAAACATGATAGGGATGGAGTGATACACATACATATGTCACTTCATCCTCAAGAGTGTATCCACATATTTGTCTTTGGATTGAAATGAACATCTTTGAAGATTTTTGCCAATTCAAGAACTTGACCTCCATAATTATCTGTCTGATTAATTAACATTCAAGCGTTAGATAGATATAGTTAATTAATCACAACATGTAATATACTAAGGTTTAAGAAAATGAAAAAACACGCACCTCCTCATCTACCCTAACAACAAGTGCATTTGTCCCGCACCTATGTTTACCTGAAGTTCTTTTCCTATTTTCAAAGTTTTTTGCTGATTTTTCCTAATAAAGAACATTCAAGATATTTATTAGATCATGAATCTTATAGTATACTTTTACTTCATCTAAGTATTAATCTAATTATTTGACAACATAATATAGTAAACATTGGATAATAATAATAATATACGCATAAATAATTTATCAGCCATTCCTCGTTGGTCCATTTCCCATTAATGAGTCCAGTCCACTGCTCAAATATGGCATTCTTTAGTGGGTGGCTTTGCATAGTCAGCACCATGAGATTTTACGATATTTTTATAAGCTTAATGCAACTTGTTAGAGTTGCTACTCAATAATCTTTCACATTTTGTATTTAATGTTTTCGTTACCAAGTTGGAATCTCCTTGTAGCTCAAACTGATCCTATGAAATGAAGAGTATATGTATTATAAAAATATTATTATATGAATTTAATATGCTTAGTGATAACAAAGATGAGTTACACATTATCAATGTAAATTTACTGCGACATTTTGAAGCACCACATCTCTAGTAGCAGCATCAACATTTTTCCAATTTTTCACATTGTAACTGGACAGATTATTTCGCTCTTGTATGCCAATTTCATTAACAAGCTTACATGCATTCTTCCCAATAGGAGAACTATACTCTGCAACTATACATACTGGCAACTTACCACTTTTCTCAACAGGTGCCCGTACTGTTATACCACATGTTGTTCCATGGGTATTTCTGCTAGTAGACCCTATTTAGACATTATCAATGTTAAAATATTATACATTCTATGTACATTATAGCTAAATTAAGTGACGTATAATCTCAATAATAAAGACAGGGTGCAGTTGTAATTAAGTATGTTCTATGTAATTACCAGTCATGCTAGCTAATGTGCCGATAGGCTACGCCTCCGCAATAGAAGAACTTTGGACGGAGGGATTTGCTTCAGGAGGTATTCCCATATATTGGACTGTAAATTGGACCACTGGGAAAGATGCCTCACCTCACAAACGTGTAAGTCATTCTGATGCCATCTGTAACTAACAAACATACATATAATAGAACAACAAAGTTATTACAAATAATGGAACAATAAAGTTATTATCTGGTATAATAATTCTAATAACAATAACATCTATTGTACCAAACAATACATTACATTTATTGTACCTTATGGATTAAAGAATTAGATAACTCATCATCATTGTCATCGTCGCCAACATGTGGTACATAATCATCATCATCAACCACAACACTAGCTCTATTTCTTTTCCCTTTTGCACAATTGGATTGCGTAGAATCCTTTAGAGAAGTTGAGATGAGCTTTAGTCCCAAAGCATCAATTCTCTCTTGGTTTTGCCTCATCTCATCCAATCTTGTCATCTCATACTTTGGTATATTATAAGTGTATTTGGCCTTTCTGGGCATTTTTTGAAATTATGTATTGAAATAAAAGATAAGTATAATTGCTACTAACTTTACATATAATAATCCACACCATTATCTATAACAAGCAATTCACAAGTGCAAATTTTTAACACAATTGTTATTAACTCAACATAACAAATGACCACATCAATATCCATATCAAGTTCAAAATAAGTACAACACTTTAAGAAATTGCTACTAACATTACATATCATAGTCCACACCATTATCCATATCAAGCAATTCACAAGTACAAAATTTTAACACAATTGCAACTAACTCAACACAACAAATGATCACATTAATATCCATATTAAGTTCAAGATAAGTACTGTAAGGCTGAATTTATTCAATCATGTGTTGGCTTTATTCCGTGCCGAATTTGCTTGTAATTTAGCAACGAGATACCCTGTATTTAGGTGGGAATTATGTAAGGATAATGTGTAAGAGAATGTGAAGAAAACTCAAGATGTGTGCAATTCAAAGGAGTCTCACGACTGGATCTCACAACTGGCTTGCAACTAGCAAGTTACCAGAATGGCACACGTGTGAAGCATGCAGGGGGAGTTGAAGGGTCACGACAACTGGAGCACTACATGACAAAACCTCCAGTCTAGTCAGACAGTTAGCTCGCAACTCAAACTCGCGACTCGTTCTAGTTATGAGCCCGAGTCACCAGTATGCCCTATTTGGTTGAAACATGACTTTTTGCATTCCTCATTGACCCTACTATAAATACCCTTATACCCACGAAATGTAGAGAGCTTCTAGAAAAAATTTTAAGAGAGAAACCCTAGAGAAAAGAAAAGATTGACTCGTCCACAATCTTCATCTTTTAATTCTCCAAATTCCTCTACTCTCACCCTCTCCATTGACATATCCTTGAGAGGTGCATTTAGCCAAATCCTTTTCTCACTATACCTATATCAGTGAGGAGGTATTTTAGTACTTGGGAAGCAGTTCAGAAGTGACAAATTCATTTTGGTTGATGCAATGGGGTGTTGCGTGATCTGGTAAGCTAGGGAAGACAAGGTTTGGCGTAACCTTGTTGGAGCAAAAAGCTTGGAAGGCTTAAGTGCACTGGGTAGATTAGGCTTAGAGGGTCTTTTGCTATTCATATATCCCAACTTTATTCTCTAGTGGATAATTGACAGCTTGCAAGGCGGCGGAGAGGTTTTTCGCCGAGTACTTTAGTTTCCTCTTCAATAACACATTGCGGTGTTATCTTTGTGTTTGCATCCTTCTTCCCTTACTCTTTACCATTTAATTGCTAATGTGTTTATGATTAATTATGGTTTAGAGTATTTTACCAATTTGGGTTTAGCTTATATTCATATTCTGCACATATATTGTTTGTTTATAAGCTTGTGTTGGTAATTTTAATTTAGGGTCTAAACGTTCATAAGTGTTTTACATACTATTTGAACTTTCAATTGGTATCAAAGTGGGTGCACTTGTTGTGGTTTCATTACTTGAGTGCGATCCTTGACCCCTTTTAAGATGGATTGATCTTAATCTCTTAAATGCTCCTCCATATTTTGATGGAAAAAACTATGCCTTTTGGAAGGTCTATATGAGGGCATTCCTAGGTTCAATTGATGAGAGTGTTTGGGATGCTATAGATATAGGATGGACTAGGCCGGAGGTTGCCAAATCCATATGGGATAAAGTAGCCCTTACAGCAGCTAATGCTAATAGCAAGGCACAAAATGCTATTTTCTGTAGTGTTTCTTCAGATGAGTTTCACAGGATTTCTCACATTACAATTACCAAGGAGGCATGACAAATCTTGGAGACGACCTATGAAGGCACCAAAAAGGTGAAGACACCAAGTTGTAGATGTTTACCACACGCTTCGAAGAGCTGAAGATGAGTAAAGATGAATCATTCGACTCATTTTATGGGAAGTTGAATGAGGTGGTAATTGGGAAGTTTAACTTGGGGGAAAAGAGAGGACTCCAAGATTGTGAGAAAAATTCTATGATCACTACCGGAGAGCTTCCGTGCAAAGGTTATTGCCATTAAAGAGAGCAAGGACCTTGATGATATCAAAGTTCAAGAACTTATTGGCTCACTTCAAACCGATGAGCTATCTCTACCATCACAAAGGAAGAGCAAATCTCTTGCTCTAAAGACAATCAATGAGAGAGTGGAAGCTCAAGACTCATCAGATGAGGATAAAGTCGAAAAGGATGTGGTGTATCTTGTTAAGAATTACCGAAAGTTCTTGAAGTTCAAAAAGAATGGAAAGTTTGCTGAGAATAGAAAATTCTCAAATTCCTAGAAGGTGAAAGAGGATTTCAAGAAGAAAGATAGGAAGGATTCTCAATCTTCTCAAGAAATCATGTGCTATGAATGCAATGGTCAAGGACAACTTAAGAAGGAGTGTCCCAACTATTTGAGAGAGAAGGGTAAAGTGTATGCCACTACTCTTAGTGACTCAGACTCCTTTAATTCAGACTCAAAAGAAAGCTGTGACAGAGAAGGAAACTACTCCGCATTTATGACCATTGCTCCCATGGAATCTTCAAATGATTTTGAGTGTGTTAGTGGAAGAGCTTGGTGAGCAGCCATTAAGAAAATGAAGAGAGCATAGCAAGACTACAAGATTCTTTTAGTGTAGTACAAGGAGACTAAGTGTGAAGTTGAGACGCTAAATGGAGGGCTAACCTGAAAGTTCAAATAGCGTAGAAAACACTATGAACGTTTAGACCCCCAAACAACAAAATACCAATTCAACCTTTATATCAAACAATGTATGTGCAAAAAATGATAACAGGCTTATATTAGAATTGATAAAAAAATCTAAGCCAATTAAAATCACATTCACAATAGAAATTAAATGGTAAAGATTAAGGGAAGAGAGATGCAAACACAAGGACAACACAACGACGTGTTATCGAAGAGGAAACCGAAGCCCTCGGTGTAAAACCCCTCCACCACCCTCCAAGTGGTCAATAATCCACTAGAAAATGAAGTTTGGATACATGAACAGTAATAGACCCTCCAACCTTAATCTACTCAGGTGCCTAAGCCCTCCAAACTTCTTACTCCAATGAGGTTACGCCGAACCTTTGTCTTTTCTAGCTTGACGGATTCTACTATAAACCATAGCATCAACCAATAACCATTGGTCCCTTCCAAACTACTTCCCTTAGCACCAGAAGATTTTCTCACAACCGTGTGTAAGATGAGAAAAGAATTTGGTCAAGAACCTCTCAAAGATGTATCAATGGAGAGGGTGAGCAGGGTGAGAGTAGAGGAATTTGAAGAGTCTCTATGTGAAGATTGTGGATGAATCAATCTTATTTTTCTCTAAGGTTTCTCTCTCAAAATTCTCTCTAGAAGCTCTCTACATTTCGTGGATATGAGGGGTATTTATAATAGGGTGAGATAGGAATGCAAAGAGTCAGGTTTTTCAAAACAAAGCTGATTGGCGGCTTGGCCTCGCGACTTGGCTGAGTCGCAAGTTCAAGCCTCGAGATAACAGAACAGGCAGGATGGACTTTTCGTCCTATAGTACTCCAGCTTGTGCGACTGTTCATCTTCTCACACACTTCACTCGTGTGCTGCATTTGGCGGCTTGCCAATCACGAGTCAAACGTGAGTCCCAACCATGAAGCCCTACATCCTTGTACAATCTTGAGCATTTCTTTACACTCTCTCACTCACAACCCTTACATGAATTCCAGCTAAATACAGGGTTTTTAAGTGCTAAAATACAAGCATAATGGCACTAAATAAGGCCAACAAGATGGTTGATTAAATTCAACCTTACATAACCGAAGCCTATTCAAAGATAAAATTTCTTGAGCTTAAGGTGATTCAAGCTAATGCTAAAGTAGAGCGAGTTTTCTCCAAGAAGCTTGATGAAGTGCTTGCTCATCAAAAACCTCTCTAACAAAAGCAGATTGGGATACACTGGAAAGAGCAGTTTGAGTGCCAATGTTTCCAAGGATATGAAGTTTATGAAAGTTAAGGAACCAATGGTGGCAATCACTACTGTTGAGAAAGTGAAGGCGGAGAAGAAGCAGAATGTGACTAACCAACGGTTTTTGACAAAGCCTCCTAACCAATCAGTGGTCAAACCTAAGGCTAAAGGGAAATCATTTCCAAAGTCATAAAGAGGTCCGAGAACTCAACATTTCTACCATCACTGTGGAATTCAAGGACACACCAGACCTAATTGTCATAAGCTTCAAACATTAAAGAATGAAGTGCTCAAAGGTCAAGAAGACCAAGAAATGGCAAAGGGAATTGGACTGCTAAGAAATCAAAAGGTCAAGAAGGTGATCCTGGAGTAAGGGATATGATGAAGATGATTGATGCATTCACCACCTGTTTGACAAGCTTCACTAGAAGGTTTAAAAGTCATAACAATAGTATCCAATCCTCTAGGGATATCACCCCAAACATAAGTATCGTGTGGGTGAAGAAGGGTACACATGTACAAACATTACAACATGTCCATGCATTAACACTTCCTATGTTTTGTGACATTGATTGGTTGTATGCTTTTTGTTATCATTCTATCATGTTTTAAAATATTTTGTTTATTCATTAATTGCTTTGAATGTTTTTTTGTTTTTTATCAATCTTTACTTGCCTTTGCGTCAAAAATCCAAAAACACATGAAAAGGAGAAAATCCAAAAAGTTTGATTGACATTATTGTGTTTTGTGCATGTACGAGCATAGCTTGTTCTCTATGCACTCATATCATTGTCGAAAAAATCTTGACATCTCTGTGATTGTTGTAAATAGATCTTCAAATTTGTCATGAATGATTAGTTAATGGTTTTGTTAATCTTGAGACTTACATAGACTTGTGCCTATATATCTTCCCACTTTTTTTTTTTTTTTTTTTTTTTTTCTTAAAGAGCTCAACAAATGTAAATCAAGACTTGTGCCTATATATCTTCCCACTTTTTTTTTTTTTTTTTTTTTTTTGCTTAAAGAGCTCAACAAATGTAAATCTCAAAATGAAAAGAGATAATGAGTTGTAAAAACCGTCGCACATACTAGTATTTGACTAGGAAAAAGGAAAAGCAACTTTTATGAAAATGTATGATGTCCCAAAAAGCCAAAGGCTTGTTCATCAAATTGAAATATCAAAAATTTTAGGCATCGATCTCAAAATGAGATGTATTGATTCAAAATTATCAAATGTCATGATGTGTACAAAGCCAAGTGAAAAGCTTCAAAAGTATGTAATCAAGTTTTGTGGGAGGTCAGATATGCATACTTCTATAATTGAGATTGGTCACTTTTCCTCGTGCTAATTGTGTTTGTCTTGGTTGAATTGATTATTGTAGCTTCACATTAGACTAAGGACTATCCCATTTTTGGTACCCACACACATCACACATGTCTATATTCAATTAATGTCTTATTCATTTATGCGATTGTACTTGATTAAATGTGTTGCACATGCTCAATTATATGTTAATCAAACGCAAAAATATTTTTGAGTGTTTTGTTTATTTTTGGAAAGTATTTTTTTTTTGAAAATTTTCAAAAAGTTCGAAAAAAAAAACTATGCAACCTTGTTTTAGCGACTCTGCCTCACGAGGACTTTGCCTCACGGGTTAAGTAAGTTGCGAGCCCCCAGTCGCGAGCTTATACAGAAGCTCCTGGTGACACTCTAGTGGGTCAAGGCCCCAGTCGCAAAAAAGACTTAGAAAATATCAAAAATCTAGGTTTTTAGGTTTTTCATGACTTAGTTTGGCGACTGCTTCGCGAGTGGAAACTCCAGCCGCGAGGTTTACTTAGAATGATTCACAACTCCCTTCGGGACTTCCTCGTGAGTGGACCTTCCTGTCGCGAAAAACATTTAGAAAATTTTTCAAAATTTGTCACACAGTTTTTACGGTTTGACTTGGTGACTTGTTTGTGACTCATTCCAGTTGCGAAAAACGCATGTTTTGTGCATTAATGGTTATTTTCAGGGTAGTTTTCAAAAACTTTTCAATTTTCCCTCATATATTGTGACTGTTCATTGTCTCCCTCTTCCAAACTCATCGTGTTCACTCTCAAAAACTCTATTTTCCTCATCATCTCTTCACCAATCTTCAAGAAAAGGTATGGGTTCTCTATTTTTCTCAAAGCATTTCATGTTTCTAACCTTTGATTTCTTGGATTTTGTGTTTTTATTGAGTTTCGAAAATATGATGTTGAATATGGTTTGGGTTTATTTTGTTGAGTTTGTTGAATGGGTTTTGTTGGTTTTGATAGTATGATGCTTATTATACATATTTCATGTTTACTTCTCATCCTTGAGTAGTATACCTTGTTTGTGTTGTTTTGTGCATATCATACCCATGGGTAAATGCCTCATCGACATCTTCTTGTATATTTGAGGATTTCATCGAAAACTATGATTGTAGGGAGCTCATGGAATACAATGATTGTAAAATGCATCTCTGGTTATGTGTTTTGCAATACGCCCTAGGTTATACATGGTGTTATTTGCGCACACACCCACTCTTTGATATGTTTGAGGAATTAATGCCTAAGCTCTGTTGTGCCTTGATGCTATATGTTCTCTCATGTCTAGTTGCTATTGTACTATGCTTTAGTTTAATCTTTGGCCTTATCCTTAGTCCATTTTATTGCTACTAACTTGTTACTAATCTTTGGTGTTTCCATATGTTGTGCTTTATGTTGTGGTCTTTACTGCTATGTTTTTGCAGATGACTCCAAAAAAGAAGACTACGACACATCGTGCTGACAAAAGGAAGAAAATGAACAATACTTGGTTCCACTCTATCCAACACTTTGAAATATACAATCAGTTCTATGCAAAGGCTCCAATCATCCCAAAGCGATTAGTGGACATGACTAATTTGAAGGATTACTTTATCCTAGGTTGTTTTCAAGATAGGGATTGGGACAAGCTTCTTAGTGATCTCCCTACGGTGTATGAACCCTTGATTCGAGAGTTATATGCCAATGCCATTTTACAAGAGAATGAAATCAATTGTTGGATTAGGGGCCATGAGTTCACCATTGACATGGAGGATATTGATGATGTTCTTGGCTTTGAGAATCTAGAGCACAATTTCACACACTTCAAAGACAAAATGCTCTTCATTGAAATGGTGCAATCCCATATCGGTGGTGTTCAAGAAGGCAGATGTCTCAACACAACAGCTTTTCCACCGGATCTTCGATGTCCTACATACATTATAATGTTCAACCTGTACCCAGTGAAGAAGATGACCACCATTAGTAATGCTAGAGCCATTTTTCTCATGGAGCTTCAGGAGAATACTTACATTGATATTAGTGCTTATGCCTACTCCATAATTGTTGATGAAACAAGGACAACTTCAAGGGCAAAGATGATTCTCCCTAGTCTTCTCATGTGACTCTTTCGAGTAAAAGGTGTGGAAATTCCCCAAGACATCAATCTTATGCCCACTCCTCCAGATATAAATGCTCTAACAATTGCACGGACCAAAGTTCGTCTTCCAGGTGATGACGAGGAGGGTGATCAAGTACAAGGAGAACCTATGGACACTGAGGCAAAAGCACAACCCTCAAGCTCGCGAAGCCATGGTAAAAGGAGCCAAACTTCATCGTCTTTTACAGTACCTCCAGATGCATTTCAGATCATCCTTGAGAGGATTAATAGGCGGCAAGATGTCCAAAATGAGCAATCTGACAAGCTAACTACTATCCAAGAACAGTTAAATTTGCTTTCAGTAAAGTTTGACAGCTTCACTACATGGTAGTAGCCCTTTGGTTATTCCGGTCAAAAAGTGAGAGATATGAAATAGGAGCAACTCTTGAGGGGGAGCATCATTTTGAAGGGGAGAAACTTTTAGCATTCCTAATTTATGTTGATTATAGTTTTTATAGCTGTTGATACTTTGGGTTAATTATTTTAGTTTCTATGCAGTGCTTTATTTTGTACATTTGCTTTATAGACCAGTCGCGAGCCCAAGTCATCAGAATGCTCTGTTTGGTTGAAACATGACTTTTCACATTTCTCATACACCCTACTATAAATAACCTTATACCCACGAAATGTAAAGAGCTACTAGAGAAAATTTTGAGAGAGAAACCCTAGAGAAAAACAAGATTGACTCATCCACAATCTTCATCCGTTGATTCTCCAAATTCCTCTACTCTCACCCTCCACATTGACATATCTTTGAGAGGTACATTTAGTCAAATCTTTATCTCACCATACCCATATCAGTGAGGAGGTATTTTGGTACTTGGAAAGCATTTCAAAAGGGATAAATTCATTTTGGTTAATGCAATGGGCTATTGCGGGATCTGGTAAGCTAAAGAAAACAAGGTTCAGCGTAACCCTGTCGGAGCAAGAAGCTTGGAGGGCTTAAGTGCACTAGGTAGATTAAGCTTTGTTAGAACATATGTGTTTCACTTGTTAGGAATATATGTCATTGTTTTGTGTAATTGGCTAATCCTTTAACAAAATGCACTTTACTTATATTTTGGTAAATCTAGGATGTGTTTAATACTTCAAGAAACATGTTGTTCAAGTCTAGTATTAAAGCTATGAATATTAGACCAAGAAACAAGTGAAGAAAAGGTGTTCAATAAAGCTGGACAGCTAGCTCGACAGCTGCTCGACACCTCTCGACAACTGGCTATCTATCGAGCTCTTCAGTTGATTGTTATCACAATCTCGACACCTTCTCGACAGTTGGTGGATCTATCGAGAAAGCTCCTGTCCCCTCGACAGCTTCTCGACACCTAGCTATCTATCGAGGTTTAAAACTCGACACCTCCCGATCGATCGAGGTTACGGGAAATCAAAATTTTTAGATCTGATTTTTGGGCCAGGCTTTTGTATTTGTATAGGGTTTCTTTTCTCACAGCCCTAGACCTATATAAGGCTGATTTTAGAAGCTGTCACATGATAGACTACAAGGAGAACATATGCAAAAGGTGACCGATGCCTTATTCTCTCTGAAAAAAGCTACTGCATCTTTGCGCCTTAGGGTTTCGTAATCAAGTGCTTCTTGATCTTCATTGTTGATGAAGTGAAGAACTTTGCAGCCAACATTCTTCTTCTTCAAGTTGGTGAGTGAGTCACGTATTAGGATTTGTGCAAAGGAGTTAGTCACGTATTAGGATCCGTGCATCATAAAAGGGTGGCATTTATATATTGAAGAGTTCAGAGGTTCTGAAGCGGTAAAAGGTTTATGCTGTGAGTTCATATACGGGGATTGTAGAGTCTAGGGATAAAGGTTTTCTATTAGATCTGAAACTTCTCTTTACTATAGTGGATTGCTTTTCAGGAAGGTTTCCCCCCAAGTTTTTTACTGTGAAACTAGTTTGTTTCATTGGTTTTCCTAGGTCATCATATCTTATCTTATTTACTTTTTCGCTGCATATGATTTTGACATGATATTGATGTTTATTTTTTTTTAACAAGTTTTATTTATAATAAATCTAATTAATAACTTGGGTTTAAAACTTTTTAATTCTATCAATTGGGGTCTAAATTTCCTAACAAGTGGTATCAGAGCGGGTTCACTTTAATTGGATTAATTTCCTGAGTGTGATCCTTGACCCCTATTGTCATGGATCGTGGACAATCTCTTTTGATTCCTCCTTTATTTGATGGAACTAATTATGCGTACTGGAAAGTTCGTATGAAAGTTTTTTTACAGGCTTTAGGTGAACAGGTATGGCAACCTGTTGAAGTTGGCTGGATTAAGCCAAAGGAAGTGCCGGTGAATTGGAATGATGCAACAATAATAGCAGCAAATTTCAACAGTAGGGCCTTGAATGCTTTATTTTGTAGGGTGACCAATGAGGAGTTCAAGAAAATATCATCCACATAAGTTGCCAAGGAAGCATGGACCATTCTTGAGACCACCTATAAAAGTACCAAAGCAGTAAAAATTGTGAAGCTTGAAAGACTCACTAGTAGTTTTGAAGAAATAAGGATGGAAGAGGATGAGACCTTTGTTGAGTTCTATGCTAAACTCAAGGATATTGTGGATTCTACTTTCAATCTTGGAGAATGTATTGCAGAATCCAAGATTGTTAGGAAAATCTTTAGGTCCTTACCCAAAAGATTCCATGCCAAGATCACTACCATTAAGGAAGTGAAAGACATTGATCAAATTCCTTTGACTGAGCTTGTAGGGAACTTTCAAACCTATGAGATGGGATTAGGCTCAATGGGAAAAGGTTGAAATAGTAAAAACTTGGCTCTCAAGGGTATAGAGGAAGAGATTGAAAACTCTAAAAATAAAGATGAATGTAAAAATGAGGATGAGGATCTAACATTCATAACTGATGAGATTATCAAGCTTCTTTAGTTTAGGAAAAAGGATAAGGGCAAACCTCCTAGGAAACCTAAATCCTTTAGGAATGGCAAGAATGAGAAACCTCTTATCCAATACCATGAGTGCAAAGGTTTTGGTCATATAAGGTTAGAGTGTCCAAACTAGCTCATGAAGGAAAAGACCAAGAAGTTAGAAGATAAAGGGTTGGTTGCTACTTGGAGTGACACTGAGGATGACTCTTTTGATGAGTTTGTGGATGAATGTCGTCACGTTATGGCCTTTGCTGCCATAACCAATAAGGTAATTGTGGAGAGTGCTAGTGACAGTGAAGATTCTTCTTCTGATGAAGTACCTAAGAAGATGACCCTTCAGGAAGCCTATGATAAGCTATGCACTGAATTTATAAAATCTGAAAAGACTTCTCATCTTTGTAGAAAAGAGCTCAATGAGGTAAAAACTAAAAAAAGTGATCTGTTAGTCAAACTAGATGAAACTACAAGGTTAGTTGAGACTCTTGTTGTGGAGAATGCCTCATTAAAAAAGAAGGTCAAGAATCTTGAGGTTAAGCTTAGTCAAGCTAGAACTCAAATAGTGAGGATGTCTAGTGCAAAGCTTGATGAGGTATTAAGTGCACAAAAGCCTAGTTCTGATAAGACTAGCTTAGGATATGCTGTTTCCTCCAACCCCTCCTCTTCTACGGCTTTTGGATCAAAGACTATCTTTGTGTCCCAATCTGAGAAAAGTAGTACAGGTACGATATCTAAATCCTTTGTTAGACCTCATATTTGTCACCATTGTGGTACTTCTGGACACATTCATCCTAATTGGTTTAAGTTGTATCCTCCTAAGCAATTGTCCAAACAGTCACAGGTTTCCTCTCAAGGACCTACACCTTTGTTTAGAGAGTTATTAAAAGTCTTAAGCTTTTTGAATCAATTTCAAGAGAATTTTAATTCTTCTATGTCCTTTAGTATACATACTAGGACATGTGCCTTTTTATTTTCACGGCTAAAGACTCGTGCTGTATGGGTGAATAAGGACCCTAAAACTTAATTGTCTTTTCTATTTGTCCTCTGCTTTAATTCTTTCTATCTAAAGTAGGACTCTCTTTACTTGATTTCTTATCTATTTTTGGAATCATGTTTTCATGCATCTGCATTTTTCTATCATGCTTTCATGCATATGCATCTATCTTTCTGCTTTCATGCTGATTGTCTGTTTTTGTTTGGTTGTTTAGTTTTATTTTATTTTGTTTTCAAAATAAAAATAAAAAGGAAAATCAGAAAAATATAAAAACAATGTTTGTTATGTGTACATTGGTACTTGTGTACCTTGGATGGCTATTGAAATAAAGTTTTCTAAACTTTGTATCTTCTGTAGCTTAGAGGAGCATTCTTATGCACAACTAAGCAAGTGAGCTTTGTGGCTCTTATTTGTGATGAGTAAGATTAAGTTATCTCTTGAACTTAACACTCGTATTACTCTTTCTGACGGGTAGGACTAGAAAATCCTAAGAGAAAGGCATAAATAACCATCTCACCATTATTGCTTGCCAATCATGAAAGACACATGTATATTTCGGCATAGCAAAAGTGCAGTGTCAATGACATTTGTGTACTTCGGTATAGTAAAATTGGAATGTCAAATATCATTGGGTATTTCTTTTCTTTCTCTTATATGCCCATGCATGTTATGCTAAATAAAAGAAAAATATGTAAAGAAAATAAAAAGCAAAAAGATCAAAAATGCTTTTAAATATGATTGCAAGCGTGTATTCTAGGAGATTTGGGAGTTATAGGATGTACCTCAAAGGTGATAATCCTCATCAAACAGTTATGATTGTGTGTGAGTTAAAGTTATTTTCTCATATCTAAAATCGTCATAACTTGTATACACATATGTAATCTTGCGATGTTTTTCACACACAACACGCAATATTCTTTGCTACTCTTAATACATGTGCAGGTATAATGTGATTTGGCCATCACAAAGTTTTACATGTGCTAATGTATGCTCACTAAACTGTCTTGACTTGTTTTTGAAATATAAAATTGGTTAGACTTATTTAGTGTGTGTGTGTGTGTGTGTTTGGGATCTATGTGCTTAACATTTTTCTTGTTGAGAGATGTGTTTTTCACATGTTTTGCATCTTTCTATTATCTTGTCATCCATAGCATCTTGTTTCTTTACATTCATGCATTTATATGGATTTCTTTGTGCCCTCTTGATCATCTTTGATCATCTTTATGTTTCTTGGGTAAAGCTTTCTAGCTTCTTGTACCATTTGTCAATCATGACAAAAAACGAGAAAAATTGTGGAGACTTTGTGGTTTCTACATGTTAAGGGGAGAAATACATGACTATGTAAGAGGGAGTCGTGTTTCATCTTGTTAGGGAGAGTGCTTACCTCCTTCTTCTTGTACCTTGGGTCTTGTGACCATGTTTACAAACATTATGCTTATCTTTGTTATATGTTGATGTATGTTTCTTTCACCTACCTTTACATGTGCTGTTTCTTTTCTCTCTTTATACACATGTTTCTTATCCTTGTATGCAATCTATTATTTCTGTTTCACACTAAAATGCCTTGTTGAGTTTTAAGTATTTCAGAAATACAAGTTGTCAAAGTCTACTTGCCATAAACTCTCTTCTTGCAAAGTTTCAGAAACATTATGCTTGTTAGGATAGATTTTATTGTATTCAACAAGTGAATATGAGTTGAGTGATTTATGACTTCTCTCATATGTTCATCTGTTTGTTGTGGTTTTGTCACGGATTGCCAAGGGGGAGATTGTTAGGACATATGTGTTTCACTTGTTAGGAACACATGTCATTGTTTTGTGTTGTTGGCTAATCCTTTGACAAAACGCGCTTTACTTGTATTTGGGTAAATCTAGGATGTGTTTAATATTTCAAGAAATATCTTGTTCAAGTCTAGTATTAAAGCCATGAAGATTGAACCAAGAAATAAGTGAAGAAAATGTATTCAATAAAGCTGGACAGATAGCTCGACACCTGTAGACAAATAGCTCGACAGTTGCTCAACACCTCTCGACAGCTGGCTATCTATCGAGCTCTTCAATTGATTGTTATCGCAATCTCGACACCTTCTCAACAGCTAGTGGATCGATCGAGAATGCTCCTGTCCCCTCGACAGCTTCTCGACACCTCCTCGACACCTAGCTATCTATTGAGGTTTAAAGCTCGGCACCTTCTCGACACCTCCCGATTGATTGAGGTTATGGGAAATCAAAATTTTTAGATCTGATTTTCATACCAGGCTTTTGTATTTGTGCAGGGTTTCTTTTCTCACAATCCTAGACCTATATAAAGATTATTTTAGAGGCCGTCACATGATAGAATACAAGGAGAACATTTGCAAAAGGTGACCAATGTCTTATTCTCTCTTAAAGAAGTTACTGCGTCTTTGCAACTTAGGGTTTTGTAACCAAGTGCTCCTTGATCTTCATTGTTGATGAAGTAAAGAACTTTGCAGCTAACATTCTTCTTCTTCAAGTTAGTGAGTGAGTCACGTACTATGATTCACGCAAAAGAGTTAGTCACGTATTGGGATCCGTGCAACATCAAAGGGTGGCATTCATATATTGAAGAGTTCAGAGGTTCTGAAGCGGTAAAAGGTTTCTGCTATGAATTCATCTACGAGGATTGTAGAGTCTAGGGACAAAAGTTTTGTACTAAATCTGAAACTTCTCTTTACTATAGTGGATTGTTTTTCGAGAAGGTTTCCCCCCAAGTTTTTTACTGTGAAACTAGTTAGTTCCATTGGTTTTCTTGGGTCATCATATATTTTCTTATTTACTTTTCTGCTACATATGATTTTGACATGATATTGATGTTTATTTGTTTTAACAAGTTTTATTTATAATAAATCTAATTAACAACTTGGGTTTAAAACTTTTTAAGTCTATCAACTGGGGTCTAAATTTCCCAACAGGCTTGGAGGGTCTTCTGCTATTCATGTATCCCAACTTTATTTTCTAGTAGATTATTGACCGCTTGGAGAGCAGCGGAGAGGTTTTTCGCTAAGTGCTTTGGTTTCCTCTTCTATAACACATCGCTATATCATCTCTATGTTTGTATCCTTCTTCCCTTACTCTTTACCATTTAATTGCTACTGTGTTTGTGATTAATTATAGTTTAAAGTGTTTTACCAATTTGAGTTTAGCTTATATTCATATTCCACACATATATTGTTTGTTTATAAGCTTGTGTTGGTAATTTTAATTTGGGAGTCTAAACGTTCATAGGTGTTTTACAACTTATTTGAACTTTTAAGTACAAAACTTTAAGAAATTGCTACTAACTTTACATATCATGGTCCACACCATTGTCCATATCAAGCAATTCACAAGTGCAAAATTTTAACACAATTGCTACTAACTCAACACAATAAATGACCACATCAATATCGATCTCAAGTTCAAGATAAGTACAAAACTTTAAGAAATTGCTACTAACTTTACATAACATAATCCACATCATTATCTATATCAAAATCACGACAAGTGCGAAGTACACAATTGTTACTAATATTCTACTCATCATAATCCACATCATTATCCATATCAAGTTCAAGATAAGCACAAAACTTTAAAATAATTGCTACTTAGATGACTCATCATGACCCACATCATTACCTATAAAGATTAAGAAAGCATAATATGAACTCGATATATCATAATCCATATCAAAATCAATATCATGTATGTCATGCTTTTCATTTTGATTAGTATCTCTTGAAGTTCCACCTTCAAGAACAACCTCAATTTCAACATCACCTATACAATACTCAATATTGTCTTCAACATTATAAGGGACAACATCAACAATCGCTTCTTGTTGGAATGCATCACTATCTTTTGTATTATCATTAGATTCTCCACTCCCGACTTCCAAGACATCAAACACTCCTCTATGTTGGATACATTACACAATTTTCCAAGTGTCACCCAATTTGGTATCTTGAAGGTAGAAAATTTATTTTGCTTGACTAGGAAGTATAAAAATGTCATTTTGATATCACCGACTTGTAATATCAATGCTTGTGCAGTGAGCATCAGTTCTTATCATTCTCCTTCAACCATTGGTACTAGTATTGTACCATTCACACTGGAACAAAACAACTTTATGGTGAAACATATACTCTAATTCCCAAATTTTGCATACATGACCACCAAAGTCGTGCATTTCTCCCTTATGGTCCCCTTTAGTACATACACCACTGTTTTGGTTACAAGGCAATTGTCTGGGTCCCTTGTATGAAACTTTACACCATTGACCAAACAAAACTATGTACTCCTTCACATGCGGCTTAGGACCATTTGCTAATGACCATGATTGTTTAGTAGCTTCTAATGAATCGTTAACTTTCAATCTATTCATCTATAATGACATACAACAAGTGACATTAATTAGTAATAAGTAATGACAAAACTATTCAAATGTCTAATTTTATTAGTGTGTGATTAAATTTCAAATGTCTTACACGTTCTCTGAACCACTTGAGAAACCCTTGTCATTGTATTTCAGTTATGGTTTCTCCAATAGAATTATGCAATGTGCTTTTTTGTTCACTATTAAAAATAAGGTGATTTATATTCAGCTAAGCATTGCAGATAATATTTAAAACTTAATCAAACAATATATGCATATGAAATCACATACTTTAAATAAAGCTCTAACTCAGGACTATTGTACAACAAGTACCAATGAGCAGTATCAAGCAATGCTCAAGACAAGTCATCATTCCACCTACCACCTATAGATCGGGCAGTCTGTGAAAAAACTATCAATCTTTCGCTAGATTCACCAAAATCTTCATATTTTTTCCTTCGATTATGCATAGTTTTGATCCCATCAATATAAAAAACCAGTTGTTAATACGTTCTTTAAGAATGTAAGCCTCTGCAATCGAACCTTCTAGTCGAGTTCAGTTGGAAACGTATCTTTTCAATTTTCTAAGGTACCTATAAGGAAAAAATATTTGGAGTATGTAATTTTATACCACAGGGGAAAGATACAATTGATGGATGCATCAAATGATCTAATTACCTTTCAATTGGGTACATCCACCAATTTTGTACCAAGCCACCTAGAATTGCTTTTCAAGGCAAGTGAACAGCAAGGTAGACCATAACATCAAAGAATGCTGGAGGAAAAATCCTCTCAAGCTTGCATAGTATAAGAACTATACATTCTTTTAGTTTCTCCAATTCACTCCGCTTTAGGGTCCTTGAGCATAAGTCTTGAAAAAAGCTATTCAACTCAATCAATACAATAATAATGTCTTTATTTGCAAACCCTTGCAACCCAATTGGAAGAATTCAATGAAATAGCACATGACAGTCGTGGCTTTTCAAACCAGATAATCTACCATTTTTTGCATTCACTAAACTTTATATGTTGGTGGCATACCCATCCAGATACTTGAGTGATTTCAAAAAATCATATAAACCATCCCCTTCATTGGGATTTAATGAAAAGAAAGCCTGAGGCTTGTCATATGATCCATCAAGATGTTGTTCCAAATGCAAGGCGTGCCTAAAGTTCATATTTTGCAAGTCTATCTATGCCTTGTCAATGTCCTTGTTTTCCCCTTCAATGCCCAACAAAGTACCATAAGTACTTTCAAAATTTTCTTCTCCACATGCATGACATCAATGTTGTGCTTAAACTTCTTATTTTTCCAGTATGGTAGTTGATAAAAAATACTTACCTTTGACCAATTTGGCTCCCCAATGAGTTGTCTCTTCTTGTTATTTGGATGTTTTCCTAAAATTATATTAGGCATTCTATCTAGCTGCTCTTGTATCTTTCCCACCGGTAACTTCAAAGATCTCTTTCATTTCTCTGATAAACCATTATGCAACCGGCTATGTCGCCAACGATGTTCCATAGGCAAATAAGCTCGATGGTTAATAAATCTAATTTTACTTTCCAAAGCTTCTGAATATGATTCATCGTTGCAAGTGTAACAAGAATGATAACCCTTTTTCCTCCACCCAAACATGTTACCAAATCCAGAATAGTCATGTATTGTTCACAAAAAGTTACACCCATTTGAAAATGCTCTTTACTATAAGCATCGTAAGTTTCTGCACCTTCTTCCCACAACTCTTTTAATAGGCCAAAAATGTATAGACCCCATATGATGAATTAATTAACTAATTAGCCAAATTTATTAATTAATAAAATTAACATGCAAAGTGTGTGGTAGCACAAACAAATCACCAAATAACTAAGTATGCGGCAGAAAATAAATTAACACGGTGATTTGTTTACAAATGGGAAAAACCTACACGGCAAAAATCTCACTGGGTGATTTTAAGGTCACCACTCCCGAGAATCCACCATTATCACAACAAGCGGTTATAAGTAAAAGAATCTCAGTACCTTATACCAACCTACAATTGAACTCTTAACCCAATACCCAATTGGACTTGTTCTGTAGTAACAATCTCTCTTTTTCAATGCACGGCTCCCAGTACATGACTAACCAATTGCGCAGATCCCAGTACGTGACTTGATCACCAACTTGAGAAGGATGTTGGTTGCAAAGTTCCTTAGTTCATCCAGATGATAAAGATCATGAAGTTGCTTGGTTACAGAACCCTATAGTGTACAAACACAATAGCTTCTTGAAGAAATAGGGCAAACTAGGTCTCCGGTCACACTCTTCTTCACACTTATGAAATTTTCTCTTGTGCCTCTAATGTCACCTTTGACGGCCCTTAAAATAATCCTTATATATGTTTAGGGTTGTGAGAAAAGAAATCTCAAAAATATAATCATGGATTGGATGAAAAACAGTCCTGGAAAACTAAACTTCATAAACCTCAATAGATATCCTATCTGTCGAATTGCTATTGAGCCGGGATTCAGACAGCTCTAAGTCTCAATAGATACTAGCTGTCGAGCTTTACCGAACAACACTTTTCACCCTTGATTCTTGGACAAACTTACATGGCTTTAATACTTGAACTTAAAAAAAGGTTTCTTGAAACATCAAACACATCCTAGATCTGCCCAATTAAAAGTAAAATCTGTTTTGTCAAAAGATTAGCCAATTACATAAAATAGTGACATATGTTCCTAACATGTGAAACACATATATCCTAATAATCTCTCCCTTTGACAATTTGTGACAAAACCACAACAAACAAATGAGATATAAGAGAAGTCATAAATCACTCAACTCATATTAACTTATTGAATACAATAAAATCTATCATATCACAAACTCTTGAAAAACTTTGCAAGAAGATAGTTTATGGCAAGTAGACTTTAACAACCTATATTTCTCAAACACTTTAAACAAAAATCATCAAGATATCTTAGTGTGAAACACATATATCCTAACAATCTCCCCCTTTGACAATCTGTGACAAAACCACAACAAACAAATGAGATATAAGAGAAGTCATAAATCACTCAACTTATATTAACTTGTTGAATACAATAAAATCTATCATATCACAAACTCTTGAAAAACTTTACAAGAAGAGAGTTTATGGCAAGTAGACTTTGACAACCTGTATTTCTAAAACACTTTAAACAAAATTCATCAGGGTATCTTAGTATGAAACAAAAATAATAGATTGCATACAAGTAATAAGAACATGTGTATAAAGAAAAAAAAAACACATGGAGAGATAGGTGAAAAACATACATCAATATATAAAGAATATAAGTATAATGTATGTCAAAATGGTCACAAGACCCATGTACAAGATATAATGTATCTAAAATGGAGAGAAAAGAAAAAGATACACAAAATCCTCATTACATCCCTCAACATCAACACTCCCCCTAACAAAAATCTCCTATACTAATTCTTCCCCTAATTATGACTACTCTCATAACCAAAACTAGTCCTCCTTTTTGTCACGAGTAACAAAGGATAAAAGTGTCAAGTAGACATCTCGTCAGCACTGGAAGAGCTAGCATCTCCATCATCCTCATCATCTGAAGTCGTAGCACCATCATCATCATCCTCAGAAGCCTCTAGAGTAGGCGGAGGAGAAGTAACGAATCCACCCATAACCGCCTAGCATTGTGCAATATGACCAACACGGGTGTTCACCTGACACAACTCATCACTGAGAGTGTCGAGGTGAGCATCCATGCGCTTAAACTGCGTCATGATGTCCTCGAGAGTCACACCGCTCGTAGAAGAAGAAGGAGCGGATGTGGATGGAGCCAAAGGAGTGGAAGGAGCTACTAACTAGAACTGCCTCAGCCGAAACTATGCCTTGCTCCGTTTAACGGAACTGGCATCTATAGCACCCACAACAGAAAAGTGGTCAGACATGGGAAAGGGAACAAAAAAATGACGTAAAATCCTCGTGATAGCTAAAGGGAAGATGAGCTTATCATGGGTCGATGAATCCCTATACATATCTATGATAGAAAGAATGAAATGAGAAGGAAAATCTATACCAAGATGCTCTAAGAGTGAAAGCAAAAACCGAGCAGGAGGCCCAATAATAGAGTTATAATGAGATAAGGGATGAAGAACAAAGGTCTTGACCATGTCCAGAAACCGAGGGCCTTTAGCAAAGCCTGAAAAGTAAGTGAACTGATGCTCACTGCAATCAGAAGGGCACTCACAAAAAGAAGAAATAAGCTCGTCTTTAGACACTGTCTTAAGATGATCACAACCAAGGTAGTCAGGATGCTCTATCCTAGGGACACAAAGCACATTAGATACAATATCTAGTGTGACTATAATGCACGTACCTCGAACGCGAGTAACAAAAAGAGGTACTAAAAAATCAAATCCATGCATGTTAGAGAAAAACTCCTGGATCATCACGGATGGACAAGTGACCAAGACGTCACACAGTGACTCCCATTCCCTACTGTGGATGATAGTGGGAATGTCAGTGTTAGAGAATGTTAGGACATATGTGTTCTCACTTGTCAAGAACATATGTCACTTATTTACGTAAATTGGCTAATCCTTTTAACAAAACGCACTCTACTTGTAATTGGATAGTTCTAGGTGTTTTTAATACTTCAAGAAATAAGGTTTCAAGATCAAGTGTTGAAGTCATCAAGTCTGTCCAAGAAAAATCAAGCTGAAGTGCAAATTCATTAAATCTCGACACCTGCTCAATAGCTACCTCAACACCTGCTATCTGTCGAGATTTATAATTTCAGATTTTCTGATCTGATTTCCTTGGGATCCATGAATATGCTTTTGGGCCTTCTTTTCTCCAAACCCTAAACATATAAAAGGATTGTTTTAAGAGCCGTCAAGTTGTACACAAGTTGCAAAAGCATTGGGCAATCTCTGTTCAAGCAAATTGTGATCAAAAGATGAAGTTCTTAACCTAGTTTATCTTCTCTGAAGAAGTTGTCGTATATTTGCACCAAAGGGTTTTGTGACCAAGCATCTTCCTGATCTTCATCGTATAGGATGAACTGAAGAACTTTGCAGTCTCCTTAGTTGGTATTTAAAGTCGCATACTGGATCCGCGCATTGGTTAGTCACATACTTGGGAGCCGTGCATCAAAAGGAAAATTGTCACCACAGATCAAGTCCAATTGGGTATTGGTGTAAGGGTTCAACTGTAGGTTGGTAAAGTACTTAGGATTCCTTTACTTGTAACCGCTTGATTTGATAATAGTAAAGTTTCGGGAGTGGTGACCTGAAAAACACCCAAATGGGTTTTTGCCGCGAGGTTTTTCCTCATTAGTAAACAAATCACCGTGTCATTTAATTTTCGCTGCATATTTAGTTTATTGGTGATTTGTTTGTGCTTCCACACGTTTGCATGATAAATTGATTAATTAATAACTTGGCTAATTAATTGATTGGTTTAATCACAATTGGTCATTTAGTTTGTGGCCTATCAAGTGGTATCAGAGTAGGCACACTCTGATTAGATTTGATCTTTGCTGTGTTGATCCATTGACCCATGTTTGTCATGGATAGAGGACAGTCATTAATCATACCTCCTTTATTTGATGGCACTAAATATGGATACTGGAAAGTGCGCATGAGAGCTTTCTTATAGTCTTTAGATGAGAAAGTGTGGCAAGCTGTAGAGATTGGCTGGACTAAGCAAAAAGAAGAACCGGCCGATTGGGATGACGCAAAGATCAAGGCGGCTAACTTCAACAGCAAAACGTTAAATGCCCTACTTAGTGCAGTCACCAATGAGAAGTTCAAGAAGATATCCTCAACTGAAACTGCTAAGAAGGCTTGGACCATCCTCTAAACAACCTATGAAGGAACAAAGGCTGTCAAAGATTCAAAACTTTAGAGGCTTACTACAAGCTTTTGATAGGCCACAAACTGAATGACCCCTTGTGATTAAACCAATTAATTAATTAGCCAAGTTATTAATTAATCAATTTATCATGCAATTGCGTGGAAGCACAAACAAATCACCAAATAACTAAATATGCAGCGGAAATTAATTGACACAGTGATTTGTTTACGAATGGAGAAAAACCTCGTGGCAAAAACCCCACCAGGTGATTTGCAGGTCACCACTCCCGAAACTCCACTATTATCAGATCAAGCGGTTGCAAGTAAAGGAATCCTAATTACCTTAGCAACCTAAAGTTGAACCCTTACCCTAATACCCAATTGGACTTAATCTGTAATGAAAATTTCCACCTTTGATGCTCCCAAGTATGTGACTAACCAATGCACGAATCCTAGTACACGACTTCAAAACACCAACTAATAAGGAGAGGTTGGCTACAAAGTTCTTTAGTTCATCCTACACGATGAAGATCAGGAAGATGCTTGGACACAAAACCCTTTGGTGCAAATACACAGCAACTTCTTCAGAGAAGATGAACTAGGTCAAGAACTTCGTCTTTGATCACAATTTGCTTGAATAGAGATTGCTCAATGCTTTTTCAACTTGTGTACAATTTGACGGCTCTTAAAACAATCCTTTTATACGTTTAGGGTTTGGAGAAAAGAAGACCCCAAAGCATATTCACGGATCCCAAGAAAATCAGATCAGAAAATCTAATTTTATAAATCTCGACAGATAGCAGGTGTCGAGGTAGCTATCGAGCAGGTGTCGAACTTTAATGAATTTGCACTTCAGCTTGCTTTTTCTTGGATAGACTTGATGACTTCAACACTTGACCTTGAAACCTTGTTTCTTGAAGTATTAAAAACACCTAGAACTACCCAATTACAAGTAGAGTGCATTTTGTCAAAGGATTTAGCCAATTTACATAAATAAGTGACATATGTTCTTAATATGTGAAAACACATATGTCCTAACAATCTCCCCCTTTGGCAATCCGTGACAAAACCACAACAAACAAATGAACATATGAGAGAAGTCATAAATCACTCAACTCATATTCACTTGTTGAATACAATAAAATCTATCCTAACACAAACTCTTGAAAAATTTTGCAAGAAGAGAGTTTATGGCAAGTAGACTTTGACAACCTATATTTCTGAAACACTTTAAACAAAACTCATCAAGGCATCTTGTGTGAAACAGAAATAATAGATTGCATACAAGTATAAAGAACATGTGTATAAAGATAGAGAAGAAACAACACATGGAGAGAGAGGTGAAAGAAACTTACATCCACATATAGAGAAAATAAGTACAATGTATGTAAAACTAGTCAAAAGACCTCATATACAAGATCAATGTATCTATAAAGAATAGAAAAGAAAAGATACATCAAAACCTCACTACATCCCTCAAAAATATCAACACTCCCCCTATCAAAAATGTCCTATACTAACTCTCCCCCTAAGATGACTACTCTCATAACCCAAAACTACTCTCCCTTTTGTCACGAGTGATAAAGGGTAGAGTGTCATGTAGACATCCCATCAGTAGAGCTAGTATCTCCATCATCATCATCCTCAGAGTTTGAAGCCGCTGGAGAAGGTGGTGAACGAGTAGCCTCTGGAGCAAAACCACCCTTGGTTGCATGCCGTCGTGCAATACGACCAACACAAACATTCACCTGATACAACTCAGAGGAGAGTGTATCGAGGCGAGCATCCATGCGTTGCAACTGTGCCATGATGTCTCCAAGAGATACATCACCCGTATAGGAAGAAGGAGTAGAGGTAGGTGGCTAGATCTAGATGGAGCTGAACGGGAGGAAGGAGTGGAATCCGCCTGTCGTGACCTAAACTGAGCCTCACTACGTTTTACGGTAGCGGCATCTATGGCACAAATGTGTGTGAAGTGGTCAGACATAGGAAAGGGAATAGAAAAATAGCGTAAAATCTTCGTGATAGCAGAAGGATAGATGAGCTTATCACGGGATGCCAAATCAAGATGAACATCTATAATAGAAAGAATAAAGTGAAAAGGAAAATCCATAGTAAGATGCTCAAGAAGAAATAACAAAAATCGAGCACGAGGCTCTGTGATGGAGTTGTAGTGAGAGAGTGGATGGAGTACAAACGTTATCACCATGTTTAGGAATCTAGGACCTTTAGCAAAAGGTCTACATGATATGTATTGATGCTCACCCCAATCCGCAGGGCACTGACAAAAGGCAGAAATGAGCTCATCTTTGGACACAGTCCTCAGACGCTCACAGGAAGGATAGTCAGGAAACTCTATCCTTGGAACCCTAAGCACATCCGCAACGAGCTGCGGTGTGACAGGGATGCGCGTACCTTGAACACGAGTGAAAAAGAGAGGTACTAAACGATCCATCCCGTGCATGTTGGAGTAAAACTCCTGAATCAGCACGAAAGGACAAGTGACTGAGACGTCACACAGTGACTCCCATTCCCTACTGTGAATAACAGAAGGAAGGTCAATGTTGGCGAAGTCCGCCAAAATGACTTGGCGTTCTGAATGAACACCTCGTCGAGAAAAGTTCTCCAAAAATGCCTTCTGGGCATCTCCATCACGGAATCGAAGGTTAAGAGGAGTAGAATCAGAGGAAGAGGAAGCTCCAAAACGCAGAAGGTTCCGAGCCGGAGTAGATTTACGTTTGGGTGCCATAGACACTACTAACGTAAAAGAATGAGAAAGAGATAGAGAGAGAGACAATCAGAAAAGACCCAACACAATTCACATATATCAAATATATTGAACAAGAAGTACGTATGCATGGGAATGCATGAACATGTGACATACAAATTGAAAAACATCATGTGCTCAGCCCAATCCAATCCTACCAGCACACAAACATAGAGCACACATCTAAATGCATGTAAATATCATTCTAATGCACATGAAATGCAATGTATGACATTTTGAAAGCATTTAAGTGAAAACTCAACCCAAAATTTCAAGAAAAACTAATTAATTTTGAAAAACCCCAAAAATTTCCAAAAATCTCAAAACCTAAGTTTCAAAACATGAAATGCATGAGAAAGGAAGGGAAATAAGATCTTACCAAGTGATTGAAACCAAGGGAAGACCGAAAATCAAGTGGGTTTGAAGATTTGAGTGAGAAAAGGGTGTTTGGGAGAGAAACCGCCTCAAATAGATTGAGAGAGATTGAGTGAAATGAGAGAAAAATCACGACTGAGCTTATATAGACACCTTAGTAAATCTCGACAACTGAGGTGTCAAGAGGTATCGAGGATACTATCGAGGAGGTATCAAGGAAATAGCCGTTGATAGCTGAAGGTATCGAGAGGTGTCGAGGTATAAGAACCAGTTTCAAAGAACAAAAGCTTGATCGATCGACCAGGTATCAAGGAGGTATCAAGGAGACAGGAACTTTCTCGATCGATCCATCAGGTGTCAAAGATGTGTCAAGATTGCGATAAGACAAAGGCTTGAGAAGCTCGACAGATAACCAAGTATCGAGGAGGTGTCGAGGAGGCGTCGAGCTAACAAATAAAAGCAATTTTTCAAGAAGTGAAAAACACAGCCATGAATGCAATCCAACAAACACCTCAACCATTGATCCAATCAACATTTAAAGCTCTCAAAATCATCTCTCAACAAAGAATTAAGCACATGGATCCTCAAAAACACTCACACACACTAAACAAGTCTAACCAATTTTATTTTTCAAAAACAAGTCAAGACAGTTTAATGAGCATACATTAGCACATGTAAAACCTGTGATGGCCAAATCACATTGTACCTATACATGTATCAATAGTAGCAAAGAATATTGCGTGTTGTGTGTGAAAAACATCGCAAGATTGCATATGTGTATACATGTTATGACGATCTGAGATATGAGAAAATAACTTTAACTCACACACAATCATAACTATTTGATGGGAACTATCACCTTCGAGGTACATCTTATAACTCTTATATCACCTAGAATACACACTTGCAACCATATTTAAAGCATTTTTTATTTTTTTGATTTTTATTTTCTTTGCATATTTTCTTTTATTTTAAGCATATCATACATGGGCATAAAAAGAAAGAAAAGAAATACCCAAGATGTTAAGCACTTGACATCGCACTTTTACTGTGCCGAAGCATACGAATGTCTTTGACACTGCACTTTTGCTATGCCGAAGCATACAGGTGTCTTTGACACTGCACTTTTGCTATGCCGAAGCATATAGGTGTCATATAATGATTAGCGGGCAACAGTGGTGAGATGGTTATCTATGCCTTTTTCTTAGGATTTTCTAGTCCTACCCATCAAAAGGAGTAATACGAGTGTTAAGTTTAAGAGATAACTTAATCTTACTCATCACAAACAAGAGTCACAAAGCTCACTTGCTTAGTTATGCATAGAGATGCTCATCTAAGCTACAAGAGATACAAAGTTTAAAAAACTCTGTTTCATTGGCCATCCAAGGTACACAAGTACCAAAGTACACAAAACACACACTGTTTTTGTATTTTTTTTTTTCTGATTTTTCAATTTTTTTTATTTTTATATTAAAAACAAAATAAACAAAACTGAAAGTAAACACACAAAAACATGTTAAACAAAGTAAAGCATAGAACTAGACTGACTCAACAAAAATGCAAAACACACAAGCAATGCAACAAACAAGAAAAACAAGAAGGGAAAAGAAAGTGATGAAATCACTTAGAGTCCTTTTTCTTCCACACCTTTAGAAGAACATTTTCTTTGATTGAGCCCTTGAACCGGCGGTGAGGGGGAAGAATTGAAACCGTTCAAGTTTGAAAGGAACATGAGGGCTTTCAGAAAATCTAGAAGAGAAGCAAGAGAAGATTAAAGCTTATTTTGGCTTCCAGATGCTATCATGCCGTTACTCTGTTAAGTGGCTAGCCACTTATAGCAATTTGGTCAAGTATGACCGGCAGCTCCACAATGATGACAGAGATGCTGCTTCTTTTATTTAAATTTTTTAGAGTTAGCCTTCTAAGCCCTAGGGTTTTTAGCATCTTTCTTATCTTGCTTAGGGGGTGCTCCTAAGATAGATTTACCCTTGTCTAAGTTTTCACTAGCTAATTCAGTTTTAACATCAGTGTTCTCAATTTCAGTGTCATTAGCAGGAGAAACAAAAACAGTATTACTAGTAGAAGTAGTATTAGAGAAAGAAAGACCATATGCTAAGCCTGTTCGATCCGAAGCAGATTTCTAATGGCTAAGCATCTCATCAAGCTTTGCACTTGAAGTCCTCTCCAATTGAGCTCTGACTTGAGATAGCTCTGCTTCAAGCTTTTTGGTCTTCTCAGCCAAAAAGTTGTTCTCAAACCTCAGTGTTCCAATAGTTTGATTCACCTCATCAAACTTTGTGGACAACTCTTCACAATCAAGTTCCACATCACTGAGCTTCTTGGTGGCCAACCTATACAATTTCTCATGCTTCTCAGAGAGCTTGTAAAGTTTCTCATAAGCTAAATGGATATCATCTTGATCATCCATCTTCTCAAATTTGGACTCCACTAGTTCTTCTTCTTCATCCATTTCTTCAACAATCCATTCAGTAGGATTGACTGTGGCAGTGAAGGCATTTAAGATTCCGTCATCCTTATTGTTGGAATCATCTTCGGGCTCAGTGTCACTCAAAGTTGCAGCAAGTGCCTTACTCTTCCGAATGCTCTTGAGATATGTCGGGCATTCATGCTTCATGTGACCAAATTCATGACATCCAAAACACTTTGGTCTTGCAGGAACAGTGTACTGACCGCCATCCTTAGCATCCTTCTTCTCTTTGTCTTGACTCTTAAACTAAGAAGAACTGGATTGTCTGCAGTCCTTGTCGAAGTTCCCCTTATTGGCATTCTTCATAAACTTCTTGAACTGCCTTGTAATGTAGGACTTCATCTTGGAATCTTCATCATCGGAAGACTCATCTGTATCACTGCTCTTTGCCTTCAAGGCCATGCTCTTGCTTTTACCCGTTTTGTCAATCCTAGATAGTCCTAGCTCATAGGTCTGCAAGTTTCCAACCAGCTCAGTCAAAGGAATTTTGTCAATATCCTTTGATTCTTCTATTGCCGTAATCTTGGCATGAAATCTCTCAGGTAAAGATCTGAGCACCTTCCTTACAACCTTGGGTTCAGGGATGGTTTCCCCAAGATTGAAGGCTGAGTTCATTATGTCCTTGAACTTGGCATAGAACTCATCAAACGACTTTATCTTAATTTCTTTAAAGCTTGTGGTGAGCCTCTGAAGTTTTGAATCTTTGACAGCCTTTGTTCCTTCATAGGTTGTCTGGAGGATAGTCCAAGCCTCCTTAGAAGTTTCAGTTGAGGATATCTTCTTGAACTCCTCATTGGTGACTGCACTAAATAGGGCATTTAACGCTCTGCTGTTGAAGTTAGCCGCCTTGATCTTTGCTTCATCCCAATCAGCCGGCTCTTCTTTTGGCTTAGTCCACCCAATCTCTACAGCTTGCCACACCTTCTCATCTAATGACTGCAAGAAAGCTCTCATGCGTACTTTTCAGTATGCATAGTTAGTGCCATCAAATAAAGGAGGTATGATTAATGACTGTCCTTTATCCATGACAAACAGGGGTCAATGGATCAACACAGCAAAGATTAAACCTAATCAGAGTGTGCCTGCTCTGATACCACTTGATAGGCCACAAACTAAATGACCCCTTGTCATTAAACCAATTAATTAATTAGCAAAGTTATTAATTAATCAATTTATCATGCAATTGCATAGAAGCACAAACAAATCACCAAATAACTAAATATGCAGTGGAAATTAAATGACACGGTGAATTATTTACGAATGGGGAAAAACCTCACAGCAAAAACCCCACCAGGTGATTTTCAAGCCACCACTCCCAAAACTCCACTATTATCAAATCAAGTTGTTACAAGTAAAGGAATCCTAAGTACCTTACCAACCTACAATTGAACCCTTACCCCAATACCCAATTGGACTTGATCTGTAGTGACAATTTCCACCTTTGATACACGGCTCCCAAGTACGTGACTAACCAATGCGCGGATCCCAGTACGTGACTTCAAAACACCAACTAAGAAGGAGAGGTTGGCTACAAAGTTCTTCAGTTCATCCTACACAATGAAGATCAGGAAGATGCTTGGACACAAAACCCTTTGGTGCAAATACACAGCAACTTCTTCAGAGAAGATGAACTAGGTCAAGAACTTCATCGTTGATCACAATTTGCTTGAACAGAGATTGCTCAATGCTTTTTTAACTTGTGTACAATTTGACGGCTCTTAAAACCATCCTTTTATATGTTTAGGGTTTGGAGAAAAGAAGGCCCAAAAGCATATTCACAGATCCCAAGGAAATCAAATCAAAAAATCTAATTTTATAAATCTCGACAGGTAGCTATCGAGCAGGTGTCGAGCTTTAATGAATTTGCACTTCAGCTTGCTTTTTCTTGGACAGACTTGATGACTTCAACACTTTACCTTGAAACCTTGTTTCTTGAAGTATTAAAAACACCTAGAACTACCCAATTACAAGTAGAGTGCGTTTTGTCAAAGAATTTAGCCAATTTACATAAATAAGTGACATATGTTCTTAACATGTGAAAACACATATGTCCTAACAGCTTTGAAGAAATAAAGATGAAGGAGGATGAGTCGTTTGATGAGTTCTATGCCAAGCTCAAGGACATAGTGAACTTAGCCTTCAATCTTGGGAAAACCATCCCTGAACCCAAGGTTGTAAGGAAGGTGCTCAGATCTCTCTACCTGAGAGATTTCATACCAAGATTACGGCAATAGAAGAATCAAAAGATATTCACAACATTCCTTTGACTGAGCTGGTTGGAAACTTGCAAACCTACAAGCTAGGACTATCTAGTATTGGCAAAACGAGTAAAAGCAAGAGTATGGCCTTGAAGGCAAAAAGTAGTGATACAGATGAGTCTTATTCCAAGATGAAGTTCTACATTACAACGCGTTCAAGAAGTTTATAAAGAACACCAATGGAAGGAACTTCGACAAGGACTGCAGACAATCCAATTCTTCTCAGTTTAAGAGGCAAGACAAAGGGAAGAAGGATACTAAGGATAGCGGTCAGTACACTGTTCCAGCTGGACCAAAGTGCTTTGGATGTCATGGTTTTGGTCACATGAAGCATAAATGCCCTACGTATCTCAAGAGTATTGGGAAGAGTAAGGCACTTGCAGCGACCTTGAGTGACACTAAGCCCGAAGATGATTCCGACAATGAGGATGACAAAATTTTGAATGCCTTCACTACCACAGTCAATCCTACTGAAGGGATTGTTGAAAAAGTGGTTGAAGAAGAAGAACTGGTGGAGTCAAAATTTGAGAAGATGGATGATCAAGATGATATCCATTCAGCCTATGAGAAGCTTTACAAGCTCTCTGAGAAGCACGAGAAATTGTATAGGCTAGCCACCAAGAAGCTCAGTGATGTTGAACTTGATCGTGAAGAGTTGTCCACAAAGTTTGATGAGGCGAATCAAACTATTAGAGCACTGAGGTTTGAGAACAACTGTTTGGCTAAGAAGACCAAGAAGCTTGAAGCGGAGCTGTTTCAAGTCAGAGCTCAATTGGAGAGGACTTCAAGTGCAAAGCTTGATGAGATGCTTAGCAATCAGAAATCTGCTTCGAATCGAACAAGCTTAGGGTATGGTCTCTCTTTCTCTAATATAGCTTCTACTAGTAATACTGTTTTTGTTTCTCCTGCTAATAACACTAAAATTGAAAACACTGATGTTAAAACTGAATTAGCTAGTGAGAACTTAGATAAGGGTAAATCTATCTTAGGAGCACCTTCTAAGTAAGATAAGAAAGATGCTAAAAACCGTAGGGCTAAGAAGGCTAACTTTCAAAAGCCTAAACAAAAGAAGCAGCATCTCTGTCATCATTGTGGAGCTGCCGGTCATACTCGACCAAATTGCTATAAGTTGCTAGCCACTCAACAGAGCAACTGCATGATAGCATCTGGAAGCCAAAATCAGCTTCAATCCTCTCTTGCTCCTCTTGGAGATCTTCTAAAAGTTCTCATATTCCTTTCGAGCTTGAACGGTTTCAATTCTTCCCCCTTACCGCCGGTTCAAGGGTTCAATCAAAGGAAAGGCTCTTCCAAGGTGTGGAAGAAAAAGGACTCTAAGTGATTTCATCACTTTCTTTTCCCTTCTTGTTTTTCTTGATTGTTGCATTGCTTGTGTGTTTTGCATTTTTTTTAAGTCAGTCTAGTTTTATGCTTTCCTTTGTTTAACATGTTTTTGTGTATTTACTTTCAGTTTTGTTTATTTTGTTTTTAATATAAAAATAAAAAAAAATCAGAAAAATACCAAAACAGTGTGTCCTATGTGTACTTTGATACTTGTGTACCTTGGATGGCCATTGAAACAAAGTTTCTAAACTTTGTATCATTTGTAGCTTAGATGAGCATCTCTATGCACAACTAAGCAAGTGAGATTTGTGGCTCTTGTTTGTGATAAGTAAGATTAAGTTATCTCTTGAATTTAACACTCATATCACTCTTTTTGACGGGTAGGACTAGAAAATCCTAAGATAATGGCATAAATAACCATCTCACCACTGTTGCCCGCCAATCATAATATGACACATGTATGCTTCGGCATAGTAAAAGTGCAGTGTCAAAGACACCTGTATGCTTCGGCATAGCAAAAGTACAGTGTCAAAGACATTCGTATGGTTCGGCATAGCAAAAGTGCGATGTCAAATGCTTAACATCTTGAATATTTCTTTTCTCTCTTTTTATGCCCATGTATGATATGCTAAAAATAAAAGAAAATATGCAAAGAAAATAAAAAGCAAAAAAACTAAAAATGCTTTAAATAAGGTTGCAAGCGTGTATTCTAAGAGATGTGGGAGTTATAAGATGTACCTCAAAGGTGATAGTCCCCATCAAACAGTTATGATTGTGTGTGAGTTAAAGTTGTTTTCTTATATCTCAGATCGTCATAACATGTATACACATATGCAATCTTGCGATGTTTTTCATACACAACACGCAATATTCTTTGCTACCTTTAATACATGTGCAAGTACAATGTGATTTGGCCATCACAAGTGTTTACATGTGCTAATGTATGCTCACTAAATTGTCTTGACTTGTTTTTGAAAAATAAAATTGGTTAGACTTGTTTTGTGTGTGTGTGTGTGTGTATGTGTGTGTGTGTGTGTGTGTGTGTGTGTTTTTGAGGATCTATGTGCTTAATTCCTTGTTGAGAGATGATTTTGAGAGCTTTATATGTTGATTGGATCAATATTTGAGGTGTATGTTGGATTGCATTCATGTCTGCGTTTTTCACTTCTCAAAAAACTGCTTCTTAAAGCTATCTCAACACCTCCTCGACACCTCCTCGATACCTTGTTATCTGTTGAGATTCTAAAACCTTTTTCTTATCGTAATCTCGACACCTCTTCGACACCTGGTGGATCAATCAAGAAATCTCCTATCTCCTCGATACCTTTTCTATAGCTTGTCAATCAATCAAGATTCTATTCTTGGTTCTGATGTTCATTCCTCGACACCTTCAACTGTCGATGTGCTTTTTCTCGACACCTACCTCGACAGCTTCCTCGATACCTTTCGACACCTCAGCTGTCGAGATTTACTGAAGTGCCTATTTAAGCTTCAGTCACAATTCTGAAATCATTTCACTCGATCTCTCTTGATCTGTCCGTGGTGGTTCCTCTCCCAAACACCTTTTCTTCACTCAAAACTTCAAACCCACTTGATTTTCGGTCATTCCTTGGTTCTAATCACTTGGTAAGACCTCTTTTTACTTCCATTTTCATACATTTCATGTTTTGAAGCTTAGGTTTTGGGGTTTTTGAAAATTTTTGGGGTTTTTTCAAAATTAATGAGTTTTTCTTGAAATTTTGGGTTGGGCTTTCACTTAAATGTATTCAGAATGTCATACATTGCATTCCATGTGCATTAGAATGATATTTACATGCATTTAGATGTGTGCTCTATGTTTGTGTGCTATTAGGATTGGATTGGGCTGAGCTCATGATGTTTTTCAATTTCCATGTCACATGTTCATGCATTACCATCCATATGTACTCTTTGCTCAATATATTTGATATATGTGAATTGTTTTGGGTCTTTTCTGATTGTCTCCCTCTCTATCTCCTTCTCCTTTTGTTTACATTAGTAGTGTCTATGGCACCCAAACGTAAATACACTCCGGCTCGGAACCCTTTACGTTCTGGAACTTCTTCATCTTCTGATTCTACTCCTCTAAATCTTTGGTTCTGTGATGGAGATGCCCACAAGGCATTTTCAGAGAACTTTTCTAGACGAGGTGTTCATTCAGAATGCCAAGTCATTTTGGCGGACTTCGCCGACACTGACCTTCCCTCTGTCATTCACGGTAGAGGATGGGAGTCACTGTGTGACGTCTCAGTCACATGTCCTCTCATGCTCATTTAGGAGTTTTACTCTAACATCCACGGGATTAATCGTTCAGTACCTCTCTTTTTCACTCACATTCGAGGTACGCACATCCCTGTCACACCGCAGCTCGTTGCGGATGTACTTAGGGTTCCTAGGATAGAGTTTCCTGACTATCCTTCCTGTGAGCTTCTGAGGACTGTGTCCAAAGATGAGCTCATTTTCGCTTTTTGTCAGCGCCCAGCTGATTAGGGTGAGCATCAGTACACATCATGTAGGCCTTTTGCTAAAGGTCCTAGATTCCTAAACATGGTGATGACGTTTGTCCTCCATCCACTCTTTCACTACAACTCCATCATAGAGCCTCGTGCTCGATTTTTGTTATCTCTTCTTGAGCATCTTACTATAGACTTTCCTTCACATTTTATCCTTTCTATCATAGATATTCATCTAGATTCGGCATCCCGTTATAAGCTCATCTTTCCTTCTGCTATCTCGTGGATCTTACACCATTTCTCTATCCTTTTTCCTATGTCTGACCACTTCACACACATCTGTGCCATAGATGTTGCTACCGTAAAACGTAGTGAGGCTCAATTTAGGTCACGATAGACGGATTCCACTCCTTCCTCCCGTTCAGCTCCATCCAGATCTGCTCCTTCTACATCTGCACCTTCTTCCTCTATGGGCGATGTATCTCTTGGAGACATCATGGTGCAGCTGCAGCGCATGGATGCTCGCCTCGATACACTCTCCTCTGAGTTGTATCAGGTGAATGTTCATATTGGTCATATTGCACGACAGCAGGCGACCATGGGTGGTTTTACTCCAGAGGCTACTCCTTCACCACCTTCTCCAGCGGCTTCAGACTCTGAGGATGATGATGGTGATGGAGGTGCTAGCTCTACTGATGAGATGTCTACAGGACACTCTACCCTTTGTCACTCGTGACAAAAATGGGGAGTAGTTTTGGGTTATGAAAGTAGTCATCTTAGAGGAAGAATTAGTATAGGACATTTTTGATAGGGGGAGTGTTGATATTTTAAGGGATGTAGTGAGGTTTTGATGTATCTTTTGTTTTCTATTCTTTATAGATACATTGATCTTGTATATGAAGTCTTTTGACCAATTTTACATACATTGTACTTATTTTCTCTATATGTGGATGTATGTTTCTTTCACCTCTCTCTTCATGTGTTGTTTCTTCTCTATCTTTATTCATATGTTCATTATACTTGTATGCAATCTATTATTTCTGTTTCACATAATATGTCTTGATGAGTTTTGTTTAATGTGTTTCAGAAATACAGGTTGTCAAAATCTACTTGTCATAAACTCTCTTCTTGCAAAGTTTTTCAAGAGTTTGTGTTAGTATAGATTTTATTGTATTCAACAAGTGACTATGAGTTGAGTGATTTATGACTTCTCTCATATGTGCATTTATTTGTTGTGGTTTTGTCACGGATTGCCAAAGAGGGAGATTGTTAGGACATATGTGTTCTCACTTGTCAAGAACATATATCACTTATTTATGTAAATTAGCTAATCCTTTTGACAAAACGCACTATACTTGTAATTGGGCAGTTCTACGTGTTTTTAATACTTCAAGAAACAAGGTTTCAAGATCAAGTGTTGAAGTCATCAAGTCTGTCCAAGAAAAATCAAGCTGAAGTACAAATTCATTAAATCTCGACACCTGCTCGATAGCTACCTCGACATCTGCTATCTGTCGAGATTTATAATTTCAGATTTTCTGATCTGATTTCCTTGGGATCTGTGAATATGCTTTTGATCCATCTTTTCTCCAAACTCTAAACATATAAAAGGATTGTTTTAAGAGCCGTCAAGTTGTACGCAAGTTGCAAAAGTATTAAGCAATCTCTGTTCAAGCAAATTGTGATCAAAAGACGAAGTTCTTGACCTAGTTCATCTTCTCTGAAGGAGTTGCTGTGTATTTGCACCAAAGGGTTTTGTGACTAAGCATCTTCCTGATCTTCTTCGTATATGATAAACTGAAGAACTTTGCAGCCAACCTCTCCTCCTTAGTTGGTGTTTGGAGTCGCGTACTAGAATCCGTGCATTGGTTAGTCACGTACTTGGGAGCCGTGCATCAAAAGGGAAATTGTCACTATAGATCAAGTCCAATTGGGTATTGAGGTAAGGGTTCAATTGTAGGTTGGTAAGGTACTTAGGATTCCTTTACTTG
Organism: Quercus suber; assembly: GCF_002906115.3. NCBI lineage: Eukaryota > Viridiplantae > Streptophyta > Magnoliopsida > Fagales > Fagaceae > Quercus > Quercus suber. The sequence goes on from NW_027070291.1 coordinate 203,180, forward strand.
TAACCGCTTAATTTGATAATAGTGGAGTTTTGGGAGTGGTGACCTGAAAATCACCCGGTGAAGTTTTTGCCACGAGATTTTTCTCCATTCGTAAACAAATCACCATGTCATTTAATTTCCACTGCATATTTAGTTTATTGGTGATTTGTTTGTGCTTCCACGCATTTGCATGATAAATTAATTAATTGATAACTTGGCTAATTAATTAATTGATTTAATCACAAAGGGTCATTTAGTTTGTGGCCTATCAAAGAAGTCCGACAAGATGACTTGGCGTTCAAAATGAATGCCTCGTCAGGAAAAGTTCTCAAAGAAGTCCGATTTGGCCTTCTCATCACGGAACCGAACAGAAAAAGGTGTAGGATCAGAAGAAGTTGATGCCTCGAAACGAAGAGGGTTCCGAGACAGAATAGATTTGCGTTTGGTGCCATAGAAGTAGACTAACGCAAATATAAGAGACAGAGGGAGAAAGTGACAATCAGAAAAGTCGCAAGAAGCAAGAATATATCAAAATACAATGAATATAAAGAACGTATGCATAGGAATGCATGAACATGTGACATGTAAAGGTAATTGCATCATGGGCTCAGCCTAATCCAATATTACCAGCACACAATTAGTTGCACATGTATAACACACATCTAAATGCATGAAAATATAGTTGTAATGCAAATGAGATGCAATGCTTGAAGTTTTTAAGATCAAATCTTTAAAACCCATCCCAAACATTTTCCAAAAACCCCAATTTTTAGGTCAAAAGATATGAAAATGCATGAAAATAGAAGGATTAGGACACGTACCAAGTAAAGAAAACTTGATTAAGACCGAAAATCCTTGAGGAAGAGGTTTGGAGTGAGAGAGAGACAGAGAGGTTTTGGGAGGTGAGAAGTTTGGAGAGATCGAGAGAGATCAAGCAAAATAAGAGCTGAATCGCACTGACCTTATTTATAGAACCTCACTAATTCTCGACAGATCGAAAGGTGTCGAGAGGTGTAGAGATCTAATAGGGTCGACAGATGCATCTATCTAGCAAGTGTCCAGAGGTGTCCAAGGCAAAACAAAGCTCAATGGATCGGGGAGCTATTGAGAGCACAAAAATTTTCTCGATTAATCGACCTAGCTACCGAGAGGTGTCGAGATTGCGATAAGAAGAAACTGAAGAGCTCGATAGATAAGCTAGGTGTTGAAAGGTGTTAAGGAGTTGTCAAGATTGCTTAAAAATAGTTTTTCAAAGAAGAGAAAAACGCAGACATGAATACAATCAAACATGTAACTCAAACAAAGATCCAAACAACATTTTAAGCTCTCAAAATCTTCTCTCAAAAAAAAATTGTTAAGAACATAGATCCTAAAACACACACACACTAAACAAATCTAACCAATTTTATATTTTAAAAATAAGTTAAGACAGTTTAGCGAGCATACCTTAACACATGTAAACGTTGTGATGGACAAATCACATTGTACCTGTACATATATCAAGAGTAGCAAAGAATATTGTGTGTTATGTGTGAAAAATATCACAAGATTGCAAAAGTGTAAACATGTTATGACGATTTAAGATATGAGAAAATTACTTTAACTCACACACAATCATAATTGTTTGATGGGAACTATCACCTTCGAGGTACATCCTATAACTCCCACATAAGGCATTTTTATCTTTTTTGTTTCTTCTTTTTTCTTTGCATTTTTTTTATAAGCATATCATACATGGGCATATAAGAAAAAGAAAAGAAATACCTAATGATGTTAAGCATTGACATTGCACTTTTGCTATACCGAAGCATACAGATGTCATTTCATGATTGGCGGGCAACAGTGGTGAGATGGTTATTTATGCATTTCTCTTAGGATTTTCTAGCCCTTCTTGTCAAAAAGAGTGATACGAGTGTTAAGTACAAGAGATTACTTAATCTTACTCATCACAAACATGAGCCACAAAGCTCACTTACTTAGTTGTGCATAGAGATACTCATCTAAGTTACAAGAGATATAAAGTTTAGAAAACTTTGTTTCAATGGTCATCCAAGGTACACAAGTACCAAAGTACACAAACACATACTGTTTTTGTATTTTTCAATTTTTCATTTTTTTTATATGAAAAACAAAACAAAGCAAAATTGAAAACAAAACCCAACAGAAACATGTTAAATAAAACAAAGCAAAGTATAAAACTAAACTAACTTAAAACAATAAAGCAAAACACACAAGTAATGCAAAAACAAAAACAAGGAAGGGAGAGAGAGATAAGAAGTGATAGAATCACTTAGAGCCCTTTTCCTTTCACACCTTGGAAGAACCTTTCCATCTAGCAAATCCTTGATCTGGCGGTGAGGAGGAAGAGTTAAAACTGTTCAAGTTTAAAAGGAACATGAGGGCTTTGAGGAGATCTCCAAGAGGAGTGAGAGAGGATGGAAGCTGATACTAATCTCTCGACGTGATCATGTTGTTGCTCTTTTGAGTGGCTAGCCACTTGTAGCAATTAGGTCAAGTATGTCCAGCTGCACCACAGTGATAACAGAAATGCTGCTTTTTCTGTTTTGGCTTTTAAGAGTTTCTCTTCTTAGCCCTAAGGTTTTTAGTCTCATTCTTAGCAAGTTTAAGGCGTGCTCCTAAGATAGACTTACCATTATCTATGTTCTCACTAGCTAATTCATTTTTAACTTCATTATTCTCAGTTTCAACATTATTTGCAACAGGAACAAAAATAGTAGTACTAGTAGAAGCAATACTAGAAGAAGAGAAATCATATCCTAAACCGGTTCGATCGGAAGCAGATTTCTAAAGACTGAGCATCTCGTTAAGCTTAGCGCTTGAAGTCCTTTCCAACTGAGCTCTAACTTGGAACAGTTCTGCCTCAAGTTTCTTGGTCTTCTTAGCCAAGAAATTATTTTCAAACCTTAGTGCTCCAAAATTCTAATTGGCTTCATCAAACTTTGTGGAAAGCTTTTTACACTCAAGCTCCATATCACTAAGCTTCTTGGTGGTCATCCTATACAATTTCTCATGCTTTTCTGAGACCTTGTATAACTTTGTATATGTTGTATAGATGTCATCTTGTTCATCCATCTTCTCAAATTTAAACTCCACAAATTCCTCTTCTTCATCCACATCTTCAACAATCCCCTCAATAGGATTAACAGTGGAAGTAAAGGCATTCAGGATTCCGTCATCCTTATTGTTGGAATCATCCTCACGCTCGGTGTCGCTCAATGTAGCAGCAAGTGCCTTGCTCTTCCCAATTGTATTGAGATATGTAGGACAATCTTGTTTTATGTGACCAAAGCCTTGACACCTAAAGCATTTTGGTCCTGAGGGAACAGTGTACTGACTGCCATTCCTATCATCCTTCTTCCCTTTGTCTTGTCTCTTGAATTGAGAGGAATTAGATTGCCTACGGTCCTTGTCGAAGCCCTTTGCATTGGCATTCTTCATAAACTTCTTGAATTGCCTGGTGATGTAGGACTTCATTTTAGAATCTTCATCATCAGAAGACTAATCAGTATCACTGCTTTTGGCCTTCAATGCAATGTCTTGGTCTTACTAGATTTCCCGATCCTTGTCAAACCCAACTCATAGGTTTGCAGATTGCCAACTAACTCTGTCAAAGGAATTTTGTCAATATCCTTTGATTCCTCAATCATGGTGATCTTGGCATGGAATCTTTCGAGCAGAGATCTGAGCACCTTTCTCACAATCTTGGGTTCAGGAATGGTTTCCCCAAGATTAAATGCTGAGTTTACTATATCCTTCAGCTTGGCATAGAACTCATCAAAGGACTCATCCTCCTCCATCTTAATCTCTTCAAAGCTAGTAGTGAGCCTCTGAAGCTTTGAGTCCTTGACAGCCTTGGTTCCTTCATAGGTTGTCTCGAGGATGGTCCATGCTTCCTTTGCAATTTCAATGGAGGATATCTTCTTGAACTCCTCAGTTATGATTGCACTAAATAGAACATTCAATACCCTGCTGTTAAAGTTTATCGCCTTGATCTTAGTATCATCCTAGTCGGCCGACGCTTCTGTAGCCTTTGTCTAGCCTATCTCCACAGCTTGCCATACTTTCTCATCTAAAGACTACAAGAAAGCTCTCATGTGTACTTTCCAATATGCATGGTTAGTGCCATCAAATAAAGGAGGAATAATAAGAGATTGTCCTCTATCCATGACAAACAAGGGTTAATGGATCACACAGCAAAGATTAACCCTAATCATAGTGTGCCTGCTCTGATACCACTTGATAGGCTAAAAACGTATTGACCCTTTATGATGAATTAATTAATTAATTAGCCAAATTTATTAATTAATCAAATTAACATGCAAAGCACGTGGTAGCACAAACAAATTACCAAATAACTAAGTATGCAGCGGAAAATAAATTGACATGGTAATTTGTTTACGAATGGGGAAAACCTACACAACAAAAACGCCATTGGGTGATTTTAAGGTCACCAGTCCTAAGAATCCACTATTATCACAACAAGCGGTTACAAGTAAAGGAATTCTAGTACCTTATACTAACCTACAATTGAACCCTTACCCCAATACCCAATTGGACTTGTTCTGTGGTGACAGTCTCTCCTTTTCAATGCACGACTTCTAGTATGTGACAAACTAACTGCACGAATCCTAGTGTGCAACTTAATCACCAACTTGAGAAGGATGTTGGCTGCAAAGTTCTTCAATTTATCCAAACGATGAAGATCATGAAGTTGCTTGGTTACAGAACCCTACGGTGTACAAACACAACAGCTTCTTGAATAACTAGGGCGAACTAGGTATCTGGTCACACTCTTCTTCACACTTGTGAAATTTTCTCTTGTGCCACTTGTGTCACCTTTGACAGCCATTAAAATAATCCTTATATATGTTTAAGGTTATGAGAAAAGAAAGCCCAAACATATAATCACGGATTGGACAAAAAAACAGTCCTGGAAAAATTGAACTTAATAAACCTTAACAAATACCCTATCTATCGAGCTGCTGCCAAGCCATGGGATTCAGACAGCTTTAAGTCTCGATAAACACTAGCTGTCGAGCTAGCTATCAAGCTTTATTAAATAGCACTTTTCACATTTGATATTTAGACAAACTTGCATGGTTTTAATAATTGAACTTTAAACAAGGTTTTTTGAAGTATCAAACACATCCTAGATCTACCGAATTACAAGTAAAGTACGTTTTGTCAAAGGATTAAGCAATTACATAAAATAATGACATATGTCCTAACATCTTTCAACTCATTAACCAATGGTTTTAGGTAGATATCAATCTCATTTCCCAGTTGATGGAGACCAGGAGTAAGGAAGGACAACATAAAATATGGCTCCTTCATAACCAACCAAGGCTATAGGTTATAAAGGATAAGTATGACAAACCACATACTATAGTTGTTGTTCATATTTCTAAAATGTTTGAATCCATCTGTAGCCAACCACAACCTTACATTGCGAGGTTCGAGGGCAAAATCAAGATGTTACAAGTCAAACTCCTTCCACTCCTCGCTATCAGTCAGATGCCTCATTATCCCATTGTCCACACGTTTGTCTATATACCATCTCATGTCCTTAGCTCTTTGCCTGACATGTATAATCTCCTCAGTCTTGGTGTCAACGGGAAGTAACACAATACCTTATGAGAAATCTTCTTACATTGGGCACATGTATCCTTGTACATAGGCGCCTCATACACCAGAAATTTATCAAGGTTTTCATTTCCTTTCCAAAATAGTGCACAATCATTTTTGTATGCATCTATATGCTCGTATGATACGCCCAAGTCACAATATCTTCTTTGCTTCATAAGTTGACCTTGGAACCAAGTTACCTTTCGGTAAAACCTTTATCAGCAATTCTAGCATCATATCAAGTCCCTTATTACTCAAGTTGATCATTACCTTTACATTCAACATCTCAATAACAAACTTCAAGATAATATAATTAGTGCAACCTGGATACAACTCACGCTTTGCATCTTCCTCAAAGTCAAAATTACGCACTTCCTCATCTTGGGTGCATTTCTTAGTTCCCCTCTAATTCAGCCACCTACAAAGGCATTGATACCATCCATATAATCACCATCCAACATTTCATTATCATGAATGTTCCCGTTCAATACACGAGGTTCTCCATGATTATACCATTTAGTGTAAGATTGCATAATCCCACGATGAAGCAAATGGATACGCACAATATGAAGAGATTGTCGATAGCTATTCACATAGTGAATACATGGGCACGAAATATTACCACTCAAGTCCACAACCACCCTTGCAAAATAAATAAATTCATTGACCCCTTCAATATTTAATTTGCCATCAGGTGTCTTACCTATTGTCATGCAACTTTTATCCATGTTTGACTACAATTGCAATGAAAATGTTACTTTAGCAAAATAAGGACAACTCATCCATAATGTATTCTAACATGTAAGTCGATAAACTACTTAGATAAAGTTCTATCCCATTCATGAATGCACAAGTTTATATTAATACTTAAACAAATATACATTGCACAATCAAACACTCCCAATATCAATTTATACCACCTTATAACACTATGCAAGCCACTCGCTTCAACACAACAACCCACCATAATACCAATCATCAACATCATAATATAAAATGTTTACAATTTTTTAATACCGTATTTTGTCTGTCTTCGATTTGCATGCCAGACTCCGAAAAATTTAAGAATATTATTTTCTTTCCATGGGGCCATGAGAACATCCAGAATGACGTGACACAACCCGTTCGAACACCGAAGCCCCTAAGGTGACTTTTTCAGCTAAAATGACCAAAATGCCCCTAGATAACCCTGGGTTCGCCGAAAGTCAAACAAAGTCAAAATCCCCTCAAAACAGCACCTTTCATAGTTTTACATCAAACTCAAGCTTTTCAGAGATTTTTGGCAACTTTGACCAAGTTTGACCTAGAACGGGCCCTAGAAACTCTAATTTTAATCCAGTCGTCAGAACGAGTTAAAACCAATGCCATTGCAAAGATTATCAAATCCTTAGTCCAATGACTATTCATGGGTCGAAATTAGAGTTAGAACAGCCGAGATATCATAAAAATCGGGTTAACGCATAAATCGATGCACCACTAACTTCCTGGAGCCATAACTTTTAATCTAACCGTTGGCTTTTTGAGTTCCATACCTTTTTAGAAATATCAAGTCAAGGTCTTTCCAGGGGTTTCAAGATCAAACCTATCCGAGACGACTTAAAGGTGGTGGCCCTTGAAGGGCCGCCACCTCATAATCCGTGTTGGGGCTATAAAAGGCCCCAGGCACCTCTAGACCAAAAAAAAAAGAGACTTCCTAGTTACCTGCTCTCTGACTGGACAAATTCTGGGCTTTTCTCCTCTCTTCCAAACATAAAAAACACATCAAAGCCTCTTGATTCTTCCATCTTCACCAAAAATACAAGGTATTGTTCTTATACTCAGTCTTCTTCTCCTTGGATCTACATCTTGGATTTGGGGTTTAGGGGTGTGGATGTAGATTTTTAGCTACTATCCACACCCCCTAGCTCTCTAAATCTTTCTCTATCATTTGTCTTGCTTTCTCTTACTTTAATAACACGATTTATTGCTTTATCTAGCATGTTGCTTGCTTTACCTTGCTTCTAGCTTGTTCTTGGTTTATTTCCATGTGCTTCCATGTTTTATGCTTTGTGCCATGTTTTCTATGTTAGATCCTTTCTCTTCTATGTGTTGATGTTTGGGTCTATATGTTCATATGCTTGATATTATGTCTCCGGCTATGCCTTGCTTAGATCTATATGTTTGTATGCATGTTCTATGCTCCTATGCCTATGCCTATGCCTATGCCTTCACATGTTTGTATGCTTGGATTCATGTTCTTCCATGCTTTTATGCTTACATCCACATGCTTAGATGTACATTCACATGCCTACATGCATATTTATATGCTTATATGTGTAGATCAGTGTGTTTATATGCTTAGATCGAGGTTCTCTACATGCTTTATGCCATCATATATTTGCTTGTGTGCTTCATGCCATATTTATGTGCTTAGGCCTAGACCTTGTTTGTCATGCCATGTGCTATTCTAGCCCTTTTGTTCCTTTTATTGCATTTTCTTGTGTTATGCCCTAATGGCTAGGACATGATCTAGACCCTATTGTCTTTGTCATCGTCCATACACCAAGGCCCACATCAAAGGGTTTGGATCATCCTATTTGAATGTCTATGCTTGCTTGCTTCTATGCTTTATGCTTGTGTTAGCCTCTTTAGTTCTAGGCTTTGCCATGTTTGGCGCCCTCCGCAGGCTTGACTTGGTGTGGTTACATCCGATGCCCATAAGGTCTTGTTCGGATGTAACCATTAGGGAGGCATCTCTGGATGTCAGGTTACTCCATGTGTACCCTTCCCTTTTCCGCTTTGCACGATGCTATGCTTACCGTGCTTGTTTGTGCTACCCGTTGGCTTTCAATGCATCTTTACATGCTTGCTCACATGTCTATGCATGGGTCTTGCTTGCTAGTGTGTCATCCATGCTTCAACACAATGAAGTTATGGACATTCGATCCAAACCTACATATGTCCCTCGCAGACACCACCCTTTGTTTGCTTTCTTGCTTGTTTACCTTCTCGCTTGTTTGCCTACTTTCTTTTTTCTTTGCTTGTCATGTCTATCATGCTTATCTGCTTTATGCCTCTTTCATATGCTCTTTGCATCATTTCCTTCCATTGCTTGTCTATTGGCTTCTTGTTTTTGCCTTTGCATGTACACACATAGAGTGAGGACACATGGAGCTAGGGCATGGTCTCCTATGCACAAGCAAAAAGGGCAAGGATGCTAGCATGTGGATATAAGCCAAGCGACTACATTCAATAGATTTAGGGGTCTAGCCCCTCCCATTTGGTTATGTACTCTTTTAAACCCCCTTCCTTCCTCCCTCATTTCTCTCTTAGATGGGTTGTATTAGGTATATCATGCCATGTACCATTCGTCCTCATCTCTAGAGTATGGTGATCCCTGTTTACTTTTCTACACCTATATTTTGGGCCATGCTTTAGGGATGTAGGCATTCACTTTCTTGTTCTGTGTGCTTGCATTATGCATGATGCATGTATGTATATATATATACTTGCTTGCCCCTTCCGGTGTGATTGTCATAATCCATGTCACCTAAGGTAAAGCGATGCCTAATTTCCGCCGTGAAAGTAAGGTGACATGTCGCTGGATTTTTGTCGTGGAAATCTAGTACTTTGCCTGAATGCCTTAGGAAAGCATAGATTAGGACAACACCCATTTAAAAGCCAAACCTCAAAGCCCCCCATGCATGCAAAACCCCGAAAGTCAATGCCAAAATCATGTTTTTACTACTAATTTCCAAAAATTAAGGTTTTATCAAAACAAAGGACTGTCCTTGGACAGGTGTTGTGGGGTGCCTAACGCCTTCCCCACACGTAACCAAACTTTCGGACTCAAGAATCAAGATTTTTTGCCATCCACATTAGATTAGGAAAAATGCCATTTTTCTTAGCCTAGGATTGGTAATAAAATTAACTAGAAACAAGTGGCCAATCACACCTTAGAAAAACCCAAAGATTGGTGGCAATTTCAATCACCTAAAATTTGGCTAAGATTCCTACCACGCCTCCAAAGGTAGACAAATACCCTTCTCCACCGAGAGAGAAAGAGAGCACCCGAAGCACCACGCAAATGATGCCATCATCGAGAGAGGCCCCCAATGGGCCCTGTGCATGTGGGAGCATCGCCATGGCAAGTGGTCGAATGAAGGCCCGATGGTGGTTTTCCAACCATTCACGACCCAAGCGTTGACAGAAGTATTGCAAAAAATGTTAATATAATCATACAAAAGTAACTCAACAATATTCATCCACAGTTCCAAAAAAAATAAGAAACACTCCCAATATAATATTGAACCACCTTATATCACCATGTAAGCCACCCGCTTTCTCCAACACAACAACCCACCACAATACCAATCATCAACATCACAATATAAAACGTTTACAAGTATTGAAAAAAATGTTAATATAATCATACAAAAGTAACTCAACAATATCCATCCACAATTCCAAAAAAATAAGAAACACTCCCAATATAATATTGAACCATCTTATATCACCATGCAAGCCACCCGCTTGCTCCAACACAACAACTCACTACAATACCAATTTTCAACAAAACAATATATAATGCTTACAAGTATTGAAAACAATTAAATAATATCTATCACATATAAATCAACAATATCCATTCACAATTTTAGAAAGTAAAAATAAAAAACCACTCACAGTATGAATTTAAATCACCTTATAACTCCATACAAGCCACTCACTTACTCCAATACAACAACCCACCACAAAACCAATTATCAACATCACGATATATAATGCTTACAAGTGTTGAAAACAATTAAATAATATTCATCACATATAATTCAACAATATTCATTCAAAATTCTCAAAAAAATAAAATAAAAACACTCCCAATATATGAATTTAAACCACCTTATAACACCATGCAAGCCACCCACTTGCTCCAACACAACAACCCACCACAACACCAATTATCAAATCACAATATATAATGCTACAAGTATTAAAAACAATTAAATAATATCCATCACATATAAATCAACAATATCCATTCACAATTCAAAAAAAAAAAAAAAAAAAAAAAAAACACTCCCAATATGAATTTAAACCACCTTATAACTCCATGCAAGCTACTCGCTTGCTCCAACACAACAACTCACCACAAAACCAATCATCAACATTACAATTATAGAGTTTTTTAAGTATTTAAACAAATTTTATTTACTATGCTCAAGCTAAGCGTACACCTTTAAGAAAAAATCCAAAGTTATCACAAACAATGAGTATTTAACCTGCAAAAGAAAAGTCTAATTTATAAAGAGTTTATCAATACACTTACAATCTATATCATCACTACTAGCAATAGCATATAATGCTCAGTGTTACAGCAGAGAAAAATATTCTATATCTTGGTAAAAAGTCTAGATATGCACTGCTGCTATTTCTATACTTTCGATGCTTGGTCATTAATATGGTATTCAAGAAAACATACACCTAATCAAATTGCAAATAGGAAAGCAGCATATCACAATTGCTCACAAACAATATATACATATACTTTTCTAATTTATCATGATAAAAAAATAGTATGCAAATCATATGGATTTTCCAGTAATTAATTCCATCTCTTTCCATGCCCTTTCTTTACCTATTTTTTAATCCTAGTCTCAAGAAACTTGGGTGTGGTATCAAAGCGACCCATAAATCCCATAGCTTTTGGAGTAGATCCATATCAAAACAACTCATAAATTCCACAATGTTAAAACACCCACAAGCTAATTTTAATCCCTAAACTCAAAACCAACAACTAAAAAAATCCACAGTAAAAATTATTAAAAAAAAAAAAAAAAAAAAAAAACCAAACTCTGTACCAAATAATCCAAAAAATAAAAATTGCAAACTTCTTATACAACAACAGTTTATCTTCAAGAAATTTTTATTGACAATTTTCGATTAATACACATAAACTTAAATCATAACATATCCACCATCCTATATACAAAAATAAACGTATCGATATCTAAAAAGTAACTCATGCATCTCAAATGTTTTATCTTTCATATTCAATTAGCACATATAACACATCAAGTGGAGATTGGTTATTCTAGTCTAAAAATATATTATGACATTTTGTTTTAATAAATCTTTGATCTATAATTAGCAAAACAATTTTTTTTTAATTTTTTTATATAAGAAAAAGAAAAAGAAATAGAACAAAGGGGGGAGAGAGATAAGTGGATGCTTACAAAGATTGAAGTTCACTTGGTGATGGCATAGATAGCATAAATAATCCTAGGGAGATAGCCGAAAAGGGTCAGCAACAAACAAATCCAAAACTCGATCTGAATTATTAATCAACGACATGAAAAATGAATAAGAAAGAAATTTTAAAAAAATAAAAATATATGAAATGAAATGAAATAAAGAAAATGAAACCAAACTTGAGGAAAACCCAAGAGGAGGAAAAAATTAGAGAGAACTTACTGTGTAGTGGTTGTGCCGATGGCGTGGTCCGGTGATGCTAGGTTGGTGTAAGGGTGATCAGCAACGATGACGAGGTTAAGAGATGAAAGAAAAGTGATGGCGGGAATCAACGATGAAAATCAGAGATCGAGCTCGACAGTGTTCTCATGGCAGTGATGGAGCTCCTCGATGGCGTCCTCACAGCGGCAATAGAGCTCCTCAATGGTGTCCTCAACGGCGACAGAGAATGGTGGAGAGAGGAAACAGCGCAAAGAGAAAGGGAGAGAGTAAACGGCGCAAACGAAAAAATGAAAGGGTTTTGAGCAAAAAATCTAAACCAGGTTTATTTATAGTACTAGCTTTAGCGACGAAAATTTTCATTGCTATTGCCTAATTTTTCGTCGCAAAATATCCCACATTTTTATTATGCATTTAGCGACGACATAAATTTCATCACTATAATATATTTTTAGTGACGAATTATGATTTCGTCGCCAAAACTCTATTTTGAAAAACTTGTTTTGTGTCATTATTTTCAACGATGATTGTTTTCCGTCACTAATGCTCCCTTTTAGCAACGAAATGATTTTCGTCACTAATACTATTCATAGCAACACCTACTATGACGAAATGGTTCGTCATTAAAAACTTCAACTTTTAGCAACGAAAACTTTCATCGCTATAGATTAATTAAGTTCGTGCCAAATATTTCCCGCTGGCACCTAAATTTCTGATCACCAATAGCAACGAAAAGTAAAAGCTATAATTTTTTTCATTATTAGCGAAAAATATTTATTTCGTCACTAAATCTGTATTTGTAGTGACGAAAATAATTTCCTCACTAATTTTCATCACTAAAAATACATTTTGTTGTAGTGACTGTAGAGTTGGCATTAGAGTTGAAATTCTATCTTAGATAAAAAATAAAAATAAAAAATAAACATTTACCTTTTTTTCTCTTTTAGATGACATTCCTTTAATGTTTTGAAGTCTATATAATCACAAAACAAATTTTTATTTTATTTTTTAGGTTAATAACAAAACAAATTTTAAGGCTTAATGGAAAATGCGTTAATTGATTGCACTATTTATGGTGATAGCTATACATTCAAAATTAAACAAAGTCATCTTGTGAGTTGTGACTATATAGACTTCAAAACAACGTTGTTTTGTGTGAAATTGGGTCTATACTTTGTAGTTTGTATACCTTTTTCCTTTTCTTCTTCTTCTTCTTCTTCTTCTTCATCTTCTTCTTTTTTTTTTCTTTTTTTTTTTGTGAGCCTTTTTCTAATCATATGAATCAACACCAAATGTTCTTCAAATTTTATGTGATGTAGTGTCTTCCTAACTTCCAAGAAGTTACAATTGTGTAATGAAAAAAAAAAATTTTATTTGAGACAATGTCTTTTTAGCTTCTGAAAGATCTTAATTGTATGAGGAAAGGGGGACGAACCGCTATATATCTCCATAGCTTTGGTTCCCTAAAATGGTGAATCCAATTCTAAAAACAACAATAATTAAGTTTTTTCCATCTTCAATCTCACCCACTCTCTCTTTGTTATGTAAATTAAAATATTCGTGTTTGTTTTGTGGGATAAAATCCACAAATTCATGAATGAAATTTTGGGGAGTCTCCAATACAAATAGTTTTAACTCAAATCCCCTCCAATCCATTCCTTTCCTTCTCTTCCCCACAAACCAGTTGTGATTCGTGAAGTGGTTGCAATCCTAAGGTGAGCTTTTCTTTCGTTCTTTAATTTATATATAGAAGTTTTTTCCAATGGTTTTATGTTGGTTTGTGGTTGGTATGCTTTGAGAGGGTGTGTTTTATTAGGAGTTTCGTACAACATTTGAGTTGGTAGTGTGGGAGTGGATTTTTGTTTGGGCGTTGGTACAAGATTGCGGATGATATGATCATTTTGGTACTTTGGCTAATGTTTCAATTCACTAAATCATTATATATGTTTGTGTATCCTATCAATTTGGCAAATATTTTATAAATCAACTACATAATATATAGGCTAACTGCATTATAAATTCAACATAAAATAAATAAATAAATAAATAAAACTTCCTTATAACCATTAGATATACCTAAGCTACAAACTCAATGTTGAGTGCTAGGAGGTAAATGGCTTTTTTTAAATAAATATTTTTTTTTAAGTCTTAGTACCTTTAAGAACTAAGCCAGGTCTTAAAGTTAGAGAGGGCAGCTCTACTGCTGGTAGCTGTAGTGGTTCCGACCTCCAACTCTACTACTTAACCATTGAAGGATATTTTTTGTGTGTCTTTGTTGCATATGTCTACAGTTAGACAAGGATAAAATTATTTTGTTTAAACATTTTTAAAGGATCGAATTTTGGGTAAAATAAATTGATTGGATGTAATTCTTTTTACCTTTACTATTGGAAATTTTTGTTATTAGGCTAATTTTTTTTGGGCTTATATATTTTATTTTAGATTTTAGATTTATATAAATTTTTTTATGGCCTTTAAAATCCCCCTTATAATGGTTTGAAATCCATATCTCCCCCCCCGTGATGGNATTATGACTACCATATAAATATATAATCCGTCCCCCCCAAGTAAAAAATCTTGGCTACACACTTGCATACCGTTAACTCACTAACAAAAAATGTCTACTTGACAAACAATGTGCATGGTTGGCACACTTAAAGCGTACAGGGAAATTAATTTATTGATGCTTTTAAATGCCATGTCCACATCAAAATGGAGGAAAAAAAAGATATTCAAATGATAATAATTCTCAATTTTAAAGAAAGTGGGAAAAAAAAAAAAAACAGATTTCATCAAATCTTTTCTTTCATTTTATTTTATTTTCTTGGCAACAAAACTCACAATACACCTAAAACTAATCAAACAATCAATCCGTAATTTTGTCAAATCTTCAACCACAAATCAAACAAATTTCAACCACAACTTCAACAATACATTGACATAAAATACTCACAATCCCTAGCACTTCCACAGATCAAAATCCTCGAATTATTTTTCTTGGAACCATACATCAATACAAACCCAAAAACACCATGACAATCTGTGAGCATCACAACCCTCACTCCATAAAACCACCATTCACGCATCCTTTAGGGCAGATGGAAGAGAGAGAGAATGTGAGATCAATCTAGAGAGAGAGAGTCGGGGGTTTGTGCAAGAAGAGAGCTTTAGCTAAGAAAGAGGCAAGATCAAAGTCACTGAGAAATGAAGGAAAACCACCACCATGACAACGACAGATAGTGGTAGTGCTAGAGGTGCAAAGAGGCCAACCATGATGGTTTGGTATTAGATCTGAGAAAAGTTGAGAGAGAAATAGTGCGTCTGGGTTGGAGAGGAAAGAATTGGAGGAGAGAGAGGAGAACTACCACTAGTGATGACATTGCGCGAAGAATGGTAGATTTTTGAGGTTTTGATCATGGAGGCATGGGGGCCTTGATGCATAGAGAGGCTTTGAATTTGGGTTTGATTTTGAGTTTACTAAAAAAAAATTATTTGGATCCCCAAATTTAGGTTCATATTTTTTTTTAATTTCATTTCATTTTCTTTTCTTTTTTTTTCTTTTCTTTCTTTAAAATTGTCTCTCTTTTTTTTTCTTTTTCTTTTTTTGTCTTTATGGTTTTTTCATATGCTAGCATAGCATTTAAAAATATCAATAATTTTCTTGTCATTTTAATTACCATATTAGCTTTAACTGTCAGCCATGCACACCCTTAGCACATAGGCAATTTCCATTAATGAGTTTACTTTTCAAAATATTTAAAATTCTACTTCAAATAAAAACAATATAAAAATTTTAAGAAATTAAAAATATAATATAATATTTTTATTTATTTCAATTATTTTAATCAAGTATTATAATTTTTTATTTTAATATATATGTGTGTGTATTTCTCAACAACAAAATATATATATATATATATATTTTTTTTTTTTTTTTTTTTTGATAAGCTATATATATGTGTGTGTGTGTGTGTGTGTGTGTGTGTGTATGTATTGTGATAGTTAACTTACAGATTCAAGTGGTTAACTAATCTTTATAATACCTTTGATATTATTTATTGAATATGTTTTTCTTTATATAAAATTTTTTATCTAACCCATCACTAGCATTCTACTAATTTATAATTTTATATGATAAAATTTATAAATTCCTTACTCCTTAGTATCAAAATTATAATCTAGAAAAATATATTAGTTCGAATGAAAACATTTTTTTGATGTTTTTTATTTTTTGGAAACCATATAGCGGCGCTTTTGAAACTACCACTATAGGCCTTTTTAGCCTATATTTAAAATAAAATAAAATAAAATCCTATTATGGCACTTCTGAAACCACTGCTATAGCTCGTATTTAAAAAAGGCCTATAGCAGGGCTTTTAAAATCACTGCTATATGCTATATTAAAAAAGACCTATCCCAACGCTTTTAAACTGCCATTATTAGCTTGTATTTAAAGAAAAAAAAAATACCCTGTAGCAATAGTTTAAAAAGTTCCAAGATAGGGTTTCAAAACCGCCAGGACCTATACCAACAGTTTTAAAAGTGCTGGTGTAGGTCAGGCGGACATATTGCCATACTCATTGTGCAGCACTACCAAATGTTGAGAAAAAAAGCGTTGGGATAGGCCCTTTTGGTCTATACCAACGCTTTTTGGGGTTATCCCAGCGGTTTAAAAATGTTGGGATAGCCTCGGTTTTTTCTAGTGCTTCCTCTCCACTTTATTGTAAGCAAGGAAAAAAATCAATTAATCAATTTTGTCCAATAATCAATTTTGCATTGTCCTGAATATCCAATGTTCGGGGGAGCAAATAATTATAAAACATTGATGTTTAGACCGACACTGACAGTTTTTGGCTAATCATGCTATATACTTGAAACATCATGCTATATAGTTAGTTCATGTATACCAGACTCTTTGATACATATCTAACTTATTTCCAACATTTTTTAGGTACTTCTACAACAAAAACACAAAAACACTACTACATTAGACAGTACTTACACAACAAAAACATCTACTATATTATCCTTAATTCCAATCTCAAAGAATTGCTGAAGAATTTCATTCAGGTCCATTTTCACCTACCCAAGTTTATCTGAGAAGCGACTTAGAGTTTGCATCATTGAAATGGAGTGAAACCCAAGCTAGGAGTAGTAAATGTTTGGTATATTTGCTTGTTGGATTTGTCGTCATATGCATCATCGCTTTGATTTTTGCATTAATCGCAATACATGTAAAAGGTCCTAATGTTGAACTAACTTCAATAACAGTGAAGAACCTAAGGTATAGCAATTCACCGTCTCCATCATTTAATGCAACCATGGTTGCTAAAATGAGTATCAAAAACATGAATTTTTGGATATTTCAATTTTGAGAGTGGGCTTGCCATCATGCAATATTGAGGATAAAAGAAATGATTGTGACAATGGATGCGAGTTCAAACAAGCTGGTTTCTCTTGGCGATGATATTAGCTTAGGGATATTGAAGCTCAGCAGCCATGCCCAGTTTAGTGGAACAATATCCTCTATGAAGATTATAAAGAACATGAAGATTGCAAAAATGAGTTGCACTTTGAGTCTTAATTTGACAAGTGGCGGCTTGATCAACAATTTAATATGCCAATAGCTTGATGGTTTTGTGTTAACAATTTTTTTTTTCTTTTCCTTTTTATTGTTTTATGAGTTGTATTCTTTTATTCATTTATATGTCATCAAACAGTTGATTTGAATTTCACTCCCCATAACTATTGACATAGCAAAAAAAAAAATTGATATTTCTTTTTAATACAAGATAGAAATTATACTCTAGCCTAATCTGTGTATATGTGTGTGAAGCTCTCTCCTAAAAATTTGAACACCGGCCCCCCCCCCCCCCCCTCCACCACACCCACAAGCACTTATAGAGTAACCATCACACTAAGAGTGTGCTATGATGATATTTTACCTACTATATAATACTTTTTTTAAGTAACAAACTATATCTATTTTTTTCTTTTGTTATACTTTATCCACCTCCCAATCCCAATGGATTTTGGATCCAATCTAATCAACTTGAGTTAATTCATTTGAACCCAATGTAATGTACTTTTCATGGATAATTAAGATAATGCTTATCCAACCCATTCAAAGATGAAAATAAGGATCAAGATAAGATAGTGTTTGTTTGTAATTTTGGATATTTACATCGTTTAACTAATTCAATTATAAAAAAAAATAATAAAAATTAAAAAAAATGGCCTTCACCATATAGCAAAAAATACAATTAAGTCTTACTAGCATGTTTGTCAAAATCAAGATCTGGATTGTATGATCGTACGATTTTATGATCCCACCTCACCAAAACGTTTAGGATCAAAAAAATGGTAGAATCATAAACAGGACTGTGTAGGATCGTTTGAGATTCCACCGATCCTACCAAAACATAAATTTTTTTTGTTTTTTTTTGTTTTTATTTTTTCATGTTGTGATTGTATGACTTTTTTATATATAAAAAATTATGTTAACCTAAGCAAATGTTTTCTAGTTTCTAGTTCACTTGTAATCAAAATAAAGGAATGCTTAATCATTTCTAAATGAAGAATTTGATGTTGGCTTTGCTGCCTTTTAACCTATAATGTTTGTTGGGATAAGATTGATTGACTCCGGTTAATGAATTCAATTACCCAAGTTGATTAATAATGTCAAATTACATGCAAATCATGGAGGCACCAACAAATTACCAAATAAACTAAATGTAGCAAAAATTAAATTGACACGGTGATTTGTTGACAAATGGGGAAAACCATTCGTAAGGTAAAAATTCCACCCAGTGAATTTAAGATCACCACTCCTAAGAATCCACTAATCAATAATCAAGTGGTTACAAGTATGAGGAATCTTATCACTATCCTGACATATGCCAAAATACCAACTTACAGTTGAACCTTTGCTCCAAAACCCAATTGGACTTAATCTTGTAGCAGTCTTTTTTCCTTTGTTACACAAATCTACAATCTATGACTAACTCATTTACACGGATCCCAGTGCATAACTAACTCTAGGTCTCTATTTTTGTACTTGATGACTTTTAAAATAAGCTTTATATATGACTAAGGTTGTGAGAAAAGAAACCCTAATCAAACAAGTTATCATGGGCTGAATTTCAAATTTGAAAATTTTGAAATCGTAGATCTCAATAGATCAAGCTTGTGTCGAGCTTCTCCATTAATGCTCGATAGCAGTATCTATCAAGCTTCTGTCGAGACTTAATGAATTAGCTTTTCTTCACTTGTTTCTTAGATCAATTTTCATTGTCTTTAAACATACCACTTGATATTTTTGAACAATATACTTCATGATATATTAAACCTAAATTACAAGTAGAGTGCATTTTGTCAAAGGATTAGCCAATTACATAGAAATATCACCCTAACAATCTCCCTCTTTGGCAATCTATGACAAAATCATGGGCATAATTATGAGAGAAGTATAAAACAACAATCTCCATAACTATTACACAAAAATTACATAAGTTTAACTAAAACAATGTACTCTTGAAAAACTTTGCAAGATGATCATGGCATGAAAGACTTGCAACCTGTCGTAGCTGAAACATTTAAATAAGATCCATCAAGGCATCAAGTGTGGAATATAGACAAGTTATATAAAACAAGAAACATGTGTATAAAGAGAGAAAAGAAACAACACATGTGAGATAAATGTGCAAAACATACATCACTATCATATATATCAAATAAGTACAATGTATGTAAAAAGGTCACAAGATCAAGGTATATGTAATGAGAAATATACTCAAAAACCTCACTACATATCTCAAAAATACTCTCCTCCTATCACTAAACTAGCTCTCCCCCTAACAACATGACTACTTTCTTATAACCAAAACTACTCCTCATTTTTGTCATGAGTGACAAAGGGTGAATCACTGAGAGCCAATCATCTCATCATCATAGTCAGATTCGGAAGCATCATCACTTTCATCATCTCCACCATTAGAAGACTCCTTAGAAGGATAAGGTGAGGGAAAATGAGCAAAACCACCAAGGCATGACTGACGGCAAGCGATGTGGCCAATCCTGGTGTTCATTTGACACATCTCATCAGAAAGATGATCAATACAACTACCAAAATCAGCACGCATGTGTTGAAGCTAATCCAAGATAGCAACAAGAAATGCCTCTACTCTAGAAGAAGAAGATGGAGCAAATGAGGAAGAAGGTCGAGAGGCATAGACAGTATCCTCCTCAGTATGAATGTCATCCTCTTCCTGCTGAGCGGAAGTGGACTCCTCACAAGGCTGGTTGGCCTTAGCAGCCAGCTGTGCATCACTTCTCCATATAAATCCCTAACTAATAGCACCCATGATAGAGAAAAGAGTGGCAAAAGGAATAGGGATGCGCATGTGTGTAAGGATGTATATGATAGCTGAAGGAAAGATTAACTTATCACGTGTAGCTGTGTCTTGATATATATCTATCGTAGATACTATCATGTGTGAAGAAAAGTCTATAGAGAGACCCTCCAAGAGAGAGAAAATAAAATGAGTATGAGGCTCATACCGACACCACACTAAATAAAATTACAAATAAACCAATAAATTATGAGGTCTAAAACAAAATCAAAAGGCATGTAACCCAGATATGGCATGAAGATAAAGGGCTATGGCCAGTGTATATGAAGTAGCAAAAGTGCAAGAGGTGAAAAGGATGAATGGAAACACAAAAAGTGTTACACATGTTAGAGAGAGGAAAGTCCTAGAATGGTGAACCCAAGAAAATAAAGAGTCTTTATCTTTTAAATTTTAATTAGACATTATCTCTAATGTTGCACTTGAGGAATGTCCTAAAATGGTGAACCCAAAAAAAAAAAAAATAAAGAGTCCTTATCTTTTGAATATTTTGAGTTTTAGTTAGTTTATATCTCTAATGTGACACTTAAGTAAAGAATTGATGTGGAAGATTAACTTAAGAGTATTAAGATTTTATTGTCAAAGAAAGCATACATGACAGAATCTCATCCTTTATTATGTGAGGTCTCT
Source organism: Quercus suber (assembly GCF_002906115.3). Lineage (NCBI taxonomy): Eukaryota > Viridiplantae > Streptophyta > Magnoliopsida > Fagales > Fagaceae > Quercus > Quercus suber. The sequence continues at coordinate 224,293 of NW_027070291.1, forward strand.
ATTTTTATATATATAATGATCAATTGATTGATTCATGGCTATGTGGATTTATATAATATGTTTGACAACTATTTTTCCTTTTAATTTTTGTAATTTATTTTTATATATGCCATTCAAAAAAAAAATCACTTTTTAGGTACAATAATATTTTAATTAAATTTTAGGACCTTTATATGTTTACATTGTACTTGCAATGTAAATTTATATTATAGAAATACAAAAAATGACAAATGTTGTACACATTTGCAAAAATTATATAGTATTTACTATTATTTGCAAATGTGTACTTGCCACTTTTTATGTATTTACAATGTAAATTTACATTCCATACAATGAAAAGGAATAATTTCCCTGACTTAGCTTTTCTTTTTCACTTTTCAAAGCTTAATTTATTTGGGGCCTTAAGCTTTACAATTTTTAGTATCAATTAACTAACAACTAACAATACTTCAATAGATTCTACACACCACCACAAATCATTGACGTGATGGTCACTCCATAAGAATAAATGGTTTTAGGATGGGCAAGGGCTAAGGTTCAAATATCTAAGAAGAAGTTTCAAACGCATATCCTTAGATTAGATTAAAGTAGAGTTCTAAATAATAATAAAAAATACAATACAATACAATACACAAAAAAAAAAAAAAACAAAAAACAAAAACAAAAACAAAAACAAAAACAACAACAACAACAACAAAAACAAAAACAAAAAAGATTCCACACACACAAAAGAGACTTTGATCGATCGATTTGTAAATGCCTTACTAAACTGGTCAACGACTCAACAGTAGGCTGAACGATAGCTAAGTGAATTGACATTGTATATTTCTATATATGTATGAAGTGGTGATGCCACATTGAAGTCAGGATATTCCCAAGAACAACCTGACCTGAAAAAAAAATTATATATAATAATTTAAATTTTTTATCTGTTTACCCTTAAAAAATAAAATAGGAACACCCTCAAGCAAAATTAGGAACACTCTCAAAAAATTTATGCCAAACAAATTTTGAACTAAAATCTAAAAAAAAATATATATATATATATATATATCTTATGCCAGCCAAATCCAAACATATAGCTTTCAGCCCCCAAAAAAAAAAAATGTAAAACCTCATGAGTTTACAGAACAAATTTGTTTAGATTTTACAGAGCAAGCCCAAAAAAAAGTCCAACATCAAATCTAAACAAACACCCAAAGGCCCAACCCAAATGTATTCTCCAAAAAAAATAAAACCAACCAAAACCCAATACGAATACGCGTCCGCCTCAATCATCAAATGGTAAAGGTAAAGCAAAACCTAAAATCAAAAACCCTCAAGAAAAGAACCTCATCAAGGACAACGCCTTACGCCTCCGCCTGAAACCTCATCACCAAGCACATAGGCGCGACATGGCGATAGCGTCTCCATAACAGGGCTTAGATCGGCATTGGAGATCGGAGAGCGGTCCAATCGGATCAAAGCTTGCAACGCTAACTGAGAGAGAGAGAGAGAGAGAGAGCTCAGTGTATGCGATGCCAATCGGATCAGAGCTTGCGACGCCTCAAGGTATTTTACACTTTACTTCTCTCTCTTTTTTTTTTACTTTATCCATGGGTGTGTGCACGCATGAGGTGTGTGCTTGTGTGTGCTAATGCGTAGTAAATTGTGTGCTAGACTGCTAGTAGTTAGTAAAAAAAAAAAAAAATTTAATGAAGCAACTGAATATCAATTGATAGGCCACAAACTGAATGACCCCTTGTGATAAAACCAATTAATTAATTAGCCAAGTTATTAATTAATCAATTTATCATGCAACTGCATGGAAGCACAAAAAATCACCAAAAACTAAATATGCAGTGGAAATTAAATAACACGGTGATTTGTTTACAAATGGGAAAAACCCTAACGGCAAAAACCCCACCGGATGATTTTCAAGTCACCACTCCCGAAACTCCACTATTATCAAATCAAGTGGTTACAAGTAAAGGAATCTCAAGTACCTTACCAACCTACAGTTGAACCCTTACCCCAATACCCAATTGGACTTGATCTGTAGTGATAGTTCCCACCTTTGATGCACGGCTCTCAAGTACGTGACTAACCAATGCACGGATCCCAATACACAACTTCAAAACACCAACTTAAGGAAGAAAGGTTGGCTGCAAAGTTTTTCAGTTCATCCTATATGATGAATAGCAGGAAAATGCTTGGTTACAAAACCCTTTGGTGAAAATACACAGCAACTTCTTGAAGGAAGATGAACTAGGTCAAGAATTTCGTCTTTTGATCACAATTTGCTTGAACAGAGATTGCTCAATAAATTTTCAACTTGTGTCACACTTGACGGCTCTTAAAACAATCCTTTTATATGTTTAAGGTTTGGAGAAAAGAAGGCCAAAAAACATATTCACGGATCCCAAGAAAATCAGATCAGAAAATCTGAATTTTTAAATCTCTACAGATAGTAGGTGTCGAGGTAGCTATCGAGCAGGTGTCGAGTTTTAATGAAATTGCACTTCAGCTTGCTTTTTCTTGGACAGACTTGATGACTTCAACACTTGACCTTGAAACCTTGTTTCTTAAAGTATTAAAAACACCTAGAACTACCCAATTACAAGTAGAGTGCGTTTTGTCAAAGGATTAGCCAATTAACATAAATAAGTGACATATGTTCTTAACAAGTGAAAACACGTATGTCCTAACATCAATAATTAATAATTTAATTAACTAATACATTATAAAAGACAAACAAATTAAATAATTTTAGGCTAAACAACAATTAATAATTTAATAATTAATGAAACAACAATACAACAAATTATAGTTTATAAAAGACAAACAAATTAATGAAACAACTAAACAACAATAATTAATAATTTTATTAATATTTCAAATGAACTTATAATTTTATTAATGAAACAACTAAACAACAAATTATAGTTTATATATATTTTTTAAGCACAAACTTCATGCCAGCCAAATCTTGAATTTCGGCCGGTATTTACTGAAACGTTTTGAAACACTCGAAATAAACCGAAATGACCCGAAATTTTTTCAAAGTGGAATAGGAACACCCTGGACAAAATTCCTAAAGTCGCCACTGTATGTATGACCCAATGAAAATGAGCTTGGCGATAGAGAAATATCTTGTTCTTTTCATTCTTCTCTTGGAGGAGAAAGACAAAGAGATCATCTTTTTTTAACTATACAAAATATTAATGATAATAGCAAGCTCTTCATATTTGTTAGGACACAATTTTTTCCCCACTTATAAAAGTATGATACTAGCGGGATCTTCATATTTGTTAGGACACAATTTTTTCATCACTTATAAAAGTAGTGTGAACTTTGATTTTTCTGAGGGCAATCGCAATTATGTCAAGTGTTAACCCATTATTTCTTTTTGGTGAAGTGTTACGTTCAAAACATTTTAATAATTTTTTCACTACAAGTCCTAGGTGGTATATTGTTATTGATTCTAATTTGAACCAATCATTGTAATAATTTTTTTGACTATCATTAACAGCCAATAATAACATTAGCAACCAAGAATTTTTGATGGACCCAAAAAGCCCTCTCAAAAAATCTTATTTGCAATGGCAAAATAAAGCCCTTGCAAATACTTGGTAAAATGTGAATTATTTGTGACCAACAAGAAAAGCTATCGCAATTATATGTTATAGCTGTCACAAATACTAATATTTTGGACGGAAATTTTCCCTCCATATTATTTACGAGGGACAATTAAAAATCTCTCGCAAAAAGTGTATTACTTGTGACCGTTAAAAAAAAAAAAAAAAAAAAAAAAAAAAAAAAAAAAGAAAAGCTATCACTAATACTAAATTATTTGCGAGGGCTAGGATCGACCTTCACAAATAATTATTAAGATGTCAAAAAATTTGGAGGGAAATGTTACCACCAAATTATTTTCAAGGGACAACAAAAATCCCTTACAAAAATTTTATTTTTTGTGTGGGTTAAAAATATGCCCTTACTAACACTAAATTATTTGCGAGGGTCACGATTGACCTTCGCAAAAAAAATCATTAAAATATTAATTTTTTTTTGAGATAAAAGTTATTCTAAAATTCAAAGAAAAATAAAAAGAAACGTATAAATATATAGCACTTTGTATTCTTTAGATGAACCTTCTGTTTGCAATCTAAAAAAAAGTCTTTTATATACATCCTATATAAAAATTGTTTGTCCTTATTTTCTAAACAATTGTACCCATAAAAAAAGGATAGCACTTTCAACTTCAAAATGGTAGCATAAAATTCAAGAATTTTAGTCTTTTGTACTCTCTCTTTCTCTCTCTCCTCTCAAAAGTGAATAAAAATTTATTCCCATTAAAATAATGCATAAAATATGAGTTTATAGATCAAATGGTAAATTACATCTAATTGGCATTAAATTGGCATGCATGTTAAAACCATATATAACATGTAATCCAACGGTTGAATTTTCAAAATATTATTTCAATAATAAGTTATTAAGTGGTGTAACATTTTTAAGAGTTACATTAGGTGTTACTCGAACCCAGCCCTATATTTCTTAATTCGATGTGAATTTTGACAAATCTAACGAGATTATATTATCTTCATATATTTTTCATGCTTACAAAATTTCTATGTGATCAAAGATTAATAGCCATGTCATCAATCAGTTGTCTAGATTCAAGTTTTAGTAGTTTAAAATAATGCATGAAAGATGAGTTTATAGATCAAATGGTAAATTACATCCGATTGGAATTAAATTGGCATGCATAGTAATACCATATATAACATGTAATCCAACGGTTGGATTTTCAAAATATGATTTCAATATTAAGTTATTGAGTGGTGTAACATTTTTTAGAGTTAGGTCAAGTGTAACTCGAACCACCCTATATTTCTTAATTCGATGTGAATTTTGACAAATCTACCGTTAGATTACATTATCTTCATATATTTTTCATGCTTACAAAATTTCAAAGTGATCAAAAATTAATAGTCATGTCATCATTCAATTGTCTAGATTCAAGTTTTTATAGTTTTAAATAATGCATAAAAAATGAATTTATAGATCAAATGGTAAATTATATCTGATTGGCATGAAAATTGGCAAGCATGTTAAGATCATATAGAACATGTAATACAATGGTTGGATTTTCAAAATATGAAATCAATAATAAGTTATTGGGTGGTGTAACATTTTTTAGAGTTACGTTATGTATAACTTGAACCCAACCATATATTTCTTAATTCGATGTGAATTTTGACAAATTTACCGTTAGATTACATTATCTTCATACATTTGTCATGGTTATAAAATTTGAAGGTAATCAAATATTAATAGGTATGTTATCAATCAATTATCTAAATTCAAGCTTTTGTAATTTAAATAATGCATAAAAGATGAGTTTATAGAACAATAATTACGTCATATTGACATAAAAATTGGTATGCATGTTAAGAACATATAGAAAATGTAATCTAATGATTAGATTTCCAAAATATGAATTCAATAATAAATTATTGGGTGGTTAGATTTCAAATCTAAGTATGGCATGTGATGGACATGTGTTGTGCACCTATATGACTATATATATTTCTCTCAATTTGACCATCCAATTGGTTTCAAATTTCACCAACATCAATATGTCACCATACTCTTCAATCTTAATTATCAAGATTTGAATATGAATTTCACCAAGTCTAGTGGTATCAAGACCATCTACTAAGTTTGATTGATTTGACCAACTTTGACTAAATTTTGATCATGCATTTCTCTAAATCCAATCATTTGATTGTGACAATAATTACCAGAATTAACCTTTCATTATACTCTTCAAATTTAATGGTTAGATTTCAAATCTAAGTATGGCACATGATGGACATGTCCTATATAGTTGTATGGTTATGTTTACTCAATTTGACTATCCAATTGTTCTTAAATTTCACTAACACCAGTATGTTACCATACTCTTCATTCCTATTTATTAAGATTTGTATATAAATTTTACCAAGTCCAGTGGTATTGGGACCATCTATTAAGTTTGATCGGGTTTGATCAACTTTGACTAAACTTTGACCGCGTTTTTTTCTAAATCCAACCATTTGATTGTGACCATAATTTAACAAAATTTACCTTTCATTACACTCTCCAAATCCAACGGTTAGATTTCAAATCTAAATATGGTGTGTGATGGATATGTGTTGTGTACTTGTATGATTATGTTCTCTCAATCTAACCATCCAATTAGTCATATTATTTTTTTTTTTAAAGTAAACGTAGTTAGTCACATATTAAAATTCTTACATAAATTTAATAATAGCTATGATCATTTTTTTTTAATTTTTAATAAGATGGAACATGTGATAATTTTTGTTGTGTGGAATTTTTTGCTTACAAGTTACAACAAATTGGGAACAAGAGATTTATACTCAAGTCCTCCCCATCAAAAGAATTGGATAATACTACATATATATTTACAATACTACTTTTGACAAGATGTATATGAAATCTTATAGCATTTTTGTTTATTATATATTGTCCTTGTATCATTTAATCATTACTCCATGGATAACACTTTTGTAATGTATAAAAAATGAAACATTGGAATATATATATATATATATATTAATTCTTCTATTGAAAAAGAAGTATTGACATGTTTAATCACCCATCCATAGCATACAATTTCAATATCATTGGATTTTCCAATTCTTATCATTTTTAAAAATAAAATTATTAATATCCAAACAATCACACCCCATGTTAATTTAGAAGATAAAATAAAATAACCATTTGTGAAAGCAAGCAATTAAAATAATATATTAAGAGATTCCTTGATTAATGTAGGACCTAATTGCATTCATGGATGTGGCCCTCTTTCATTGAAATTTGGAGGAAACAAGGTCATGTGTACGTGTTATTTGCATACAAAAGAGAAAAAGAGCCTTCACTGAAAGCACTTTCAAACATCCTTGCCTGGCAAAACACATCTTTCATTTCCCGCACAAAAGTTTCATTTCTCACACAAACTTTTTACTCACATTTCAGCTAAAAATTTTCACTTTTTACTTGCCCAATTAAAAATTTTCATTTCCCACTACACAAATTTCATTTCCCACTCCACAAAACTCTCTCATTTTCTCTCTTATCTCTCACACGGCCTCTCACACACACACACAGACAACCCCGTTGGTGCTGTCGAGCAGAGCCCAACCTAGCGCCGACGTGCCGAGCCAAGTTGAGCCCAGCGCCGATGAGGACGAGCCTAGCCTAGCCTAGCAACGATGCCAATGAGGCCGAGCCCAGCCATCGACTCCTCTCCTCCCATACCCATCGGCTCTCTCCCTCACCACAAGATCCTTTCTCCCTCTCTCCCCTTACCACCCCCATACCCATTAATTTTTCCTCACCATACCCATACACATACCCATTCCGATTTTGCTTGGTAAGTTATTTGTTTGATTTTTTGTTTTGATTATTGTGAAATTTTGGGTTTGGATTTGGATACTTAACATTTAGGTTATTTATTTAATTTTCAGTTTTGATTTTTGTGAAATATGGGTTTGGATTTTGTGGTATAATATGTAGATAATTTATTTATTTTTTTTATGTACAATTGAGAACCTCAAAGTGATGCAAAAATTGTTGATGCTAAGTCTCTTGTGTTTTCAAGAGGAACATTGCAGACTGCTAATTCAAAAGAACCATTTGCAAGGTTACATCTCTTGCAATTTTGTCATCTATAAAACGTAGGTACTTCTGGTGATGACATGTACTTTAAGTTGTTTTCATTCTTAACTTATGTGATCTAGATTTCATATGGTAGTTAATCCATTCAGAAACTTATTATGTTGCTATAATTTTGAAGAATCCATTAAATTCTAGTATTACTTATCTTTTAAGAAATTATGGGAAAGAGCTTATCAGATAATTAAAAATTATGCAATCCATATGCTTATGGCATGGGGTCTTGCTAAAGTGTAGCCAAGTGGTGGTGGAATATTGTATTTCAATAATACTTCTAGTTAGTGGGAATGAATAATTTAATAGTAAATCTGTTCCATGAAAGAAAAATCACAATAGCCTGTAAGATCTCTTAGTTGGGATTTTTTTTTTTTTTTGTTCTAGTATGGTATTAAAATATGCATAAACTTTAATGATCAAGGAAAACTCTAACTTTTCCTCTACTCCTACATTTTAGTTTACACAAAAATTTTGGCCATTCATTATATTATTGAATTGCAATGTAAATTTAATTTCAAAGCTAAAAGAAGTCACTGGAACACCATTGTTAATTCCTTTTTAAATTCTAAAGTATCATCTTTTATAAATTTTTATTTAAGTTTCTAATGGTTGTACCACTGGGAAAAATAGCTCATTTTTTCTACTAGACTTTTTCTTTTTCTTTTTTCTTTTTTCATTTCACTTCATTCAGCGAGAGTCTTTTATAAACTATGTGCTAAAATTTCTTGACTCACCCCATCTAAGTTTTACGTATTGTACCATGCTTGGAAAAGTTACTCAAAGTGAAGACATGCCTCTTGGTTGATAAATCTCTTTAGGCTATTTTTGTGCCTTCAATATTTGGCAAATGGCACATCAGTCATGATCAATGCTAAAAGATGGTGGTTTTAAAACTTACAAACCTAATGTCCACATTTTTTTTGTGTGGGGGGGGGGGATCATAGGCCATAAAACACTTGTAATGGGAGCCAACTTATACTATTTTTCTTAACACCATTATTTATTTCTTCTGTTGGAACCTCCTTTGCATGGTTGCGGGTTGGATAAGCTTATATTAGATGCTATTACCAATCTGAAGGAGCCAAGGGGTTCTGACAGGGCTGCAAGTGCTTTGTACATAAAGGTAATCTCACTTGTGTAACTTTAAGCTATGACTTCATAAACCTATCATGCTTGCAGAAACTAATACTAAGTGGTCAAACTTCAAAAACATCTAGTGCTTGTAATGCTTTTAAATTGTAAAAACCTTCTATTCCAATTCTTTCTTGAGCAAATTTGATTTTCTACCTTCTCGTAGTTTCTAATAAATTGGTGTTCATATTGATACCCATTCCGATTTTGCTTGGTAAGTTATTTATTTGATTTTTTGTTTTGATTATTGTGAAATTTTGGGTTTGGATTTGCATACTTAACATTCAGGTTATTTATTTAATTTTCAGTTTTGATTGAGAATGTGATCATGCATAGACATCTGATAACACGTTGTAAGGTCCAAGTGAAGTAGGTAGGCTCTCTATATTATGCGGTTTGGTTTACCAAATAAAAAAAAAAAAAAAGGTTGTTGACAAACAAGTAGTTGCCAAAAGTGGGTGTCAAATTACCCCATAAACAAGTAGCTTTCTGTTATTTCTCCCTCTTCCCTCTCTCAGGCCATCTATTATTATCAATCCACCAAAATAATAGTGAAGATTATTTTTGACTATTTATATTGTTAGTAAGGATGGAAATGATTAAAGAGTTGGGTTTTTTTTTTTTTTTCACAATCTCTTATGGGTCTTGCCCCTTTCCTCCAAACAGCATTTTGACCAAGTGGGTTTTTGATTTGTGCAAGTCTGGAGTTGTCTCCACGTGAAGGCCAAATGAAAGGTATTTTCCTTCTTTTCTCATTTGTGCCATTGTTTCTTCTTTTTCTTCTATTTTTCATGATGTGGTCTTTTTTTTTTTTTTTTTTTTGACCTGTTGCTTCTTGTTCTTTGTTTTAAGAATCCCACCGTACACATATGCCTTAAGAGAATTGAAGATGCTCATTTTTTTCTCCACTTTGTTACATATGCTTGCAATACTTTTATGTATTTTAAAATAGAAAATTGAAAAAGAAAAATCTTGACCTTTCGTTGTCTTCTTTTCCATCTGCCCATTTCGGGGACTTGGAAAAATGCTCTGTTTTCCTCTATCCAATACCAAAATGTTAGGGTTTTGTTGAGAATAGGGGTTCTTTACCTTTTCATTATGTTCTAATGCAATCTATCTCTTCCTTTGTATTTTCTTAGTTTGAGTCTTTGGTTGTGTTATTATAAAATTATGAGTTCTGTGTGTTCAAGTTGTTCATTTACAATATTCTATTTTTCGTGACTAGGCTAGACTAGCAAAGGTCTTCACAATGTGCTTTTTGGGATTCCTTATGGCTTCCAAGTATGTCAACATTTTGCTTGCTAATGGAAGGAAACTTTTAAATGGGGTAATACTCGTCGACCCCAAAATTTTGAGACTAAAGCTTCTTGTTGCTGTTGTTGTTGTTGAATATGTCATGCTGATACTCACTTATTATTAACTTACTCTGCAACTTAGATTTACCTATCAGCAAATTTGAGCACCATAACTCATTGTTCCCACTATTTGTGTAATGCAGTTGGTCTTTCCACTTTTACTTCCATGTTTAATATTCTCTCAACTTGGTCAAGCTATCACCATTGAGAAAATGCTTGAATGGTAACAATTATACTTTTCAATCTATGATTTCAAAGCACCACAATGATTTTTTTTTTTTTTCCTTTCTTTCTTTTGAATTACAAGTTCATTCGTTTACAAGTGGTTTATTTGGACTATGTGGTTCTGCCAAAGGGTATAATTTTGATTTGCTTTCTCGTTGATGGTTTCAGATGCTCATTGATGATATTGGAGACGTGACAATTACTAATGATGGTGCTACAATACTGAAGATGCTATAATTTTTTGATGGCTTTTTGTGTACAAAGAACCACATTTAAACTACTGTATTTTTTGGAAGTGTTGAAGGATTTTTTTTAAATACTTTGGAACTTTGATAATGGTTATAGATAATGTTACATATTTGGTAATATATTTCTATATTAATATAATGTTAGTTTGGAGACATTTGTGGTGTTATCTAGTTACATTTGTGGTATTGTCTCAGTAGAGCTAAAATTATTACAGGTTATTTGTAATAGATATGCGGGTTTAGAACTTAGGAGGGGGAAAAAAATCACTGGCGGGCAAAAACTACCACTGAAATACTAACATTTTAATATAATTGAAGACCTATAGCGGTATTTTTGGCCCGCTGCAATAGTACAGTTTTTTTGTAGTGCAAATAACTAATTGTGAGGGTATAAAATTTCTCACAAATAGTTGTTAACAACAATTGCTTCCTCTCGGTAAAAATAAGTCGTCAGCTTTTCTCGTTATTTGGTAATATATTTGTGAGGGCGGATTGTTCAATAACGACGATGGTTTGCCCTCGTAAATTATCTATTTGTGAAGGTATGGTCGCAAAATCTCTTTTAGCAACAAGAGCAAATATGACAGACTTTGAGGGCTATATACCCTCGCTAATAACCTTTTGCGACGATATTTGAATTTTTGCGATGACATTTTAGCTTTGCTAGTAGACTCTTTTCTTGTAGTTTAGAAAATGTTGTACACATAACATTTCTCAATTTTTAATGGCAAATTTTGAAAGAGTGATACCGAAGGCCAAAAACAAGGTCTATTTAAACTTATAGAACTTATCCATAAGCCTAAGAAGTGAATTATGCCAAATGAACTTGGAACACTTGTTACACTGCAAATTCATGAACCTATGAGCAAACCCATGTGTTGCGACAAAAAGTGGGTAGAGGAACATTGTATTTCTAGTGTGCATGCCTATTGTGTAGAGGGATATTGCACATACATTGGGAGGGAACTCCTTTGTAGGCGAACCATACTCAACTAGACTCTCTCGGTCTTTCATCCTCAGTATGGGTTAATTGGCATAGCCATTTGAGCTCTGTTGTCCAAGTAGGTCTGGCTACTGAGGTACCCAAATCCAAGGGAGTTGGCTTTGAATGGACGCCCCGAATTCGATCTCTTGTTAGGCTAATCCTCTCTATGAGCGATATCAATTTTATATATTGACACAACCTTTGTTATATATACCAATCATAACATATCGTGTACATAGGTATTAAAAAATTGTGGACAAAAAAGTCACTTGTTGAAATATGAAATTCCAGTGCTGTTGATCTTATCATTTTTCCTAATTGATATATTGTATGAGAAGATATATTTACCATTTACGAAACCTGTTAATATTACATGTTAAGCTGGCTTAGTAAACCACACATGGTTGGGTCGTATATCAGAGAATTATGTCTTCTTATGTAAAACAAATGTACGCCCATAAAATAAATAAAAACAAAGATAAAAAGCAAAAATAAAAGTCCATACCCGCATAAGTCAACAAATTCAATATTATTTACGAATTGTGAATGTGGACGACTAAATTTCTCGGTTCGAAATAAATCAAACAAGTAAAAATAGTTTCACAAGTGCGAATTTGTATTGATGAATGTGTGGTACAATTCTCTGTAATTACAAAAGAATGATCCTCTGATTCGATCTCCTTAAAAGATTTGTTGATTGGAGTTGTGGTGATGTGATTTTGATTTGAACACCAAATATACTTCAATTTGGCTGAAGAATGGATCGAAGACCTTTGAAACAGAATTACAATGAATCTCTGGCTATGAGCTTGTTAGAAATCCTTTGTTCTTCACGTTCTTCGTGTTCTTCGTGTGTTCTTCGTCTTTGAAGATTTGTGGTGGAAGTTCTTCGGGGCTTTAGAGGCTCGAATCCGTAGAGCTTCACTGATTTGTGGTTTATGAGGTTTCTGGAGGCTTTTGAGCTTGATTCCAGTGAACTTTGAGATCTAGGAATATGATTTGGATGATTCCTCTTTGAATGTTCTTCGTATTCAAAGGTTTGTGATGGAAGTTCTTCGGGGCTTTAGATACTTGAATCCATAGAGCTTTACTGATTTGTGATTTGTTGATGTTTTCGGACACTTTAGGCTTGATTCCCGCAAACTTTTGGATCTAGGCGGATAATTTGGATGATTTTCCTTCGAATGTTCTTCGTATTCGAAGTTGAAGTTCTTGAAGTTCTTGAAGTTCTTGGAGGCTTTAGAGCTTGGTTGCTTCTGGACTTCTGAGTGCTTCAAATGGCTTGGTGTCCTCTCCAAATCTCCTGATCTCCTCCAAATGCCTTAGGAAGGCTTCTATTTATAGGAGTTTAGGGGTAAGTAAGTGACACGTGGCGGAGTTTGATTGGTGACACGTAGCAGCGCTTGATTGGTCCGTTTATGTCATCGCTTACACGTGCGAGGCTGATTATGTCATCGCTTACACGTGCGAAGCTGATTATGTCATCGCTTACACGTGCGATGATGTGTGATTGGTTTTTGCATGACACTTGGCAAATTTCTGTTGGTTTCTGAGTAATGATAGCAAAACCTAGCAGCAATACGCGGCGCTTTGTAATTGGCCGTATTTTGTGGACTTAATAGTGTGACGTGTTAGCTTGTGATAGGTCGGGAATTTTTCCTGTCTACAGTGTAACCAAGACAAAACGCCAAATGTCGTCATCATCATCATCATATATATATTGGTTTTATTTCTGGCTAAAGATCTCCTATTATGCTCCTGCTAAATTCTCTCTTTAAATCAGTTATTTTTTTACCGCTATTAAAATCATATTCTAATTCTAGCCTCATTCTAGCCGAATATCATAGTATAATAATACCATAATTATAATTATAATATATACGAATTTCCACATTTAATATTTATTTTTTATTTAAAGTCTAAAACGCCTCCACTTGTCCTTGTCACTTTGCACCAGCTATGATCAACGTAATGCAAAATAAACCAATATGCAGTCACCTTCATTCTGCAACATTTTCATTTTTCTTCCCCCAAGTTAATACTATATATATTATTGGACTATTAGTTTTCAAGCTAATTATTTTTAGATTATTTTTTTCCTTGCATTTCTCTCTTAGAACTTGATACCGGCCTCTTCTCCTATTTGATCAATTATCCTGCTAAATTCTGGGTGTTGCTATATGTTATCATACAATACCATCATTTTCACCATTTAATAAGATGTGCAAGGGTTAATTCCTGACATGTTAATTTACTTGAAAAGAACAATAACAGGGCTGGGATGATCACAAAGATTAACTTGAAATTTCAATTGCCAAATTTATGCTTTGTTTATTTCACTGTAAAATATTTTATGAAAAATATTTCATCATTTCATCATATTTATTTCATTGTAAAATTTGGTTAAACCAAAAAATATCTTTTGCTAGCTGTAAAACCACTTTTAAAATGCTGTAAACCTTTAAAAACTTGGCAAAACTTGCGCCCCCCCCCCCCCCCCCCCCCCCCCCCCCATTTGGTGGTTGGGTTGTCAATCCAGCAATCAAAGCCAGCAACTTGGTCACTAGACCTCCATCACCAGTGACTCTAGTGGTTGAGTTACCGGTTTTTGGTGGTTTATGCTTGAAAAATTTTACAAGTCATACCAAAAACCTAAAAATATTTTACTCTAATAAATATGGAATTCATTAGTTATTCTATCTCGACTATAAAATAAGAGCACTTGGCCCAAACAAATATCCATTAGTGTTTAGACTTGAAGACCCAATTTATCTACGATAGTATAATCTAGGCTTTACAAACGTTTAATTAGTAATTTCTTAAGACTAAATAACTCATGTTGCATCGCCCAAAAGTGCCCCAAACAATGCAATATATAATTATACAACTCATTTTAGTTAATTCGGCTTCTCCAAATGAAGCAACACATTTGCCCTACCCTTCTTTAAAAGTTATTATGATTTTTTAGTGAAGTTGTAATGTATATTTATGTTAGAACATCTTTCTCTCTTCCTTGTGTGTGTTAATTTGTTCTTTAAAAAAAATAAATAAATTAAATAAAATAAAAGATGAAGCAACACATTTAAAGGCTTGTCACAATTTACCGAACAAGAAAATATAAACCATTGTCAATATCATATACGTCAAGCTCTTAGAGAAAAGCTCAATTCATATTGGTGGACAACTGGACATATAATAACTTCCCGCTAGTTGTACCATGTCCCAACTGCCAATTAGTCAATTACCACGCGGTGGCGTGCGGCGTGCCATGTTAACCTCACCAAAACCACTAGTTCTGGCTTAATTAATTATATAACCTTCCAAGCTAAGTAATTCTTCATATGCATTATTGAAAAATAAATGCTTATATTAAATGAAAAAAAAAAAAAGTGTTTGCTTTTCTTGCTAAGATGAGAGTGAGTGTAGCTTTTGTTATGAAGTGTTGTTTTCCAAGTGAGCATATTATCAAATACCATTTATTAATAATAATCTACACGTAAAGAAAAGTTTTAAGATAATAATTAAATTCATCATTTTTAAATAATTTATACTTTTGGAATAAGCATAATTTTACTTTAACAAAATTATTTTCCAATTACCTTGCGGTGGATGTGTGTGCGGTGTGCCATGTTGACCTTATAAGAACCACAAAATTTGCCTTAATTATAGTTGGGACACAATCTAGTCTCAATGAATTAAGAAAATCATTAGCAAAAAAAAAAAAAAAAATGAACTAGGAAAATCAACTTAAAAATTTTAATTAATCACCTAAAAAAAATTTATAACCAAAATTATCAAGTCAATCACACAAAAGAATACAAAAATATTTACATAGAAAACTTTTTTTTTCCTTGAAGGGAAAAACCATAAGACAAGCTCTGAATAAATCTACTATTATACAATCAATTATAATATATTTTCAATTTATTCCTAACTTGAGATCCACACCAAGTACAATAATGCCTTCTCTCTAGAAATATTACGAAATCTTAGCTTTTGAGTGAAGTTATGGTGTGTCTTTGTATTAAAACTTCCTTCACTCTCCCTTATGTCTCTGTGTGTGTGTGTGTTTGTTTCTAAAAAAAAAGAAATAGAAATATTACGAAAACACTTAAGATCTTTATCACCTTAAATATAATTATACAACTATCTGTTGTTGTAGCACCCTAAAAACCTCCTCTTAATTAGAGAAAACCTCAATTTTATCTTCTCTTATATGTCTCACAACTAAAAAAAAACCCTTGTTTTTCTTTGCTCTCACACACACGCACTATTTTCTTTCTTCTTTTTCTCACTTCACAACATTAATTTCAAACCAAGCAAACTTGGACCTAGACCCATTAACCTAACTCTGAAATCTTTGAGAAGAAGCAAAAACAGGCCAACTCATACCAAGTCCGTTTAACTTCCAGGTCGAGTTGGGTCAATCCGTACACGACCCAGTTTTAGAGTGATCATTTTCTTCACACGTATATTTTGACTCAAATTGGACAATTCACAATCACATTTTCTTTCACATGCACGGCTCTATATAGTAATCCATTATTAAAAACAAAAATATAAAGCCAAAATAATCATATTTATTATTATTGAACTTTGATTGCATAAACTTAAGAATTTATATATTATTTCATTTTTATTTTTAAGTTTTTTTTTTTTTTCATTTGTTTATATTGAAAAGAAGACAAAGACAATATTATTATCTTCATTGTCGTCGTCGTCATCATCATCATCATTATCATTTTTTTTTCTATGTGAAAAAATATGTGCATGCTAACTCATAGCCCATAACTCTATTTGGTTTCAAAAATGGTGTATCCACTTTTCATTTTCTTTATTCTATATTCAAATCCTAAATTTAAATATAGAAAAAAAAATACTTATTTTTACCTTTGGTAGTATTTGGTAAAGTTGTTTTGAATACATAATTTGTGTATAAAAATACATCACACTGAGTTTGTTCATTATTTTTTATTTCAAAAAAAAAAAAAAGAGTAGTTTTTCTCACTCACACACATCACATCACTAAAAAAAAAGTAACTTTGTGTTTTTACAATATATACAAATATGCCATTGTATTTATATTCATAGAAAACAAAAATGCTAAAAAATTGTATTCATTTTTTTTTTTTTCAAATCCAACTTTTAGAATATTGAAAATGAAAACCAAATACAAATGCTAAAACCAAACCAGTTTTTCAGTGGTAGGACCAACTAAAAACTAAAAATGAAAACAAAAAACAATGTTTTTTTTTTTTTTTCCAGCTAACCAAATAAGCCCTAATTGACCTAAACATGATCTTAGTCTTCGTCCCGTGTACTCGTAAGTTTAGAATCCTTAGTCCTTCGGGAGTGTATTGTTTGGTGATCATGAAGTTGAAATGTTGAACCAACAGACCCAATGGGTCACTGTGATAAAACAAATCTAGTGGATTGTCCTGTTGAATTGGGTTTTCTTTGGTAGAGTGAATTTTAGGAAAGATGGAAAAATAAAGAGAGAAAATGAGGGTGGAAAATTATTTGAAGGGTGTTTGGTTGAGAGGGGGAGGGGAAAACTTACTAGGAGAAATCTGATGGCTGAATGACAAAAATGCCTGTTTTAGTATTTTGCTTTATTGCGCATTTGCCTCTTCTCTTCTTCTTCTTCTTCTTCTTCTTCTTCTTCTTTCTCTCTCTCTCTCTCTCTCTCTCTCTCTCCTATTTTTCCTTTTTTTTTTTTAACTAGACATGATTTTTTTTGGACATAATTTTTATTTTTTAATAAATTTGGGTATTTTTTTTTAGTTGCTTGTCACTTTTTTGTTTTAATTGAACATTATTTTTGAACAAAAGTATATGAATAAATTTAAATAAACTCAAATTTTCCATCCTTTCACTTTTTTCACTTTTTTACTTTTAACCAAAGAAAAAGAAGATAAATTATAATTTTTTCAATCCTCCTATTATAATTTTTTCAATCCTCCTACTATTTTCTATTCTCTCATTTTTCCACCCCTTCAACACCCTTTTAAAGTGTTTCTCCATCAGTTTTCAACTTTTGTTCTTCCTTGTTAGGATCGTGGCGGTGGGTCTTAAAGCACTTGACCAAGGGTATTGTAATTTTTGAGTTTTAATGACTTTTGTATTCTTGGTCCACACACAAATCGTTGTTTCAAATTATGGGTATGCTTCAATAAACGACTAGCTCAAGGACTGGGCACAACCCTGAATTTGCTGATCGGGCTGGGCCATCATGTGGTAATAAAAAATATTATTTAAAAATTTGAAACATATTATGTATTATTTTCTTATTTAAACGCCCAAATTGCATATTACTTTCATATATATAATCACAAAGTAATTGTAGGCTGTAGCCAAGTTTCAATGGATCCTTTTGTAATTCAATAGGTACTCAACTTTAACTCATTTTGAAAACGCCTTTATATTCCTTTATATCTATTTTATTTTTTTATTTTTGCGGTAACAATATTAAACTTTTACTCCCTCTTTGCTTATGAAATGCATTTTCTCAATTCCTTATTTGTTAGCATACATAAAAACACAATTTCAAATTTGTTCTTTGTGCTAGGTGTACATGTGTGAGTGAAATTTCACATTGAATAATGATGAGAAGAATAAGTAGTTAATATAACATAATTGAACATATACTCATTAGAGGATTTAGTCCTTTTGTATTTAAGTGTATCTCTATATACTATATTAACTACTCAAGGAGAATTTCAATATATTTAGGAGTGACAATTCATGTTCGCGTGTTAGGTTCATGTCGAGTTAAACAGAACATGACTCTTTTAGTAAACGGGTCAGGATTCCTAAACCCTAATACGACTTGTTTATTAAATAGGTAACTTGACCTATTATCAATTCTCATGTATCTAAAATTAAAATTCAACCATAAATCAAGTAAAAAACATTTCTCCACATCACCAAATTCAATAATATGTCAAAGTTCCATATCAAAAAGTTTTTATAAGCTAATTGGGTCATATGTTTATTAAATAGGTCAATCGTGTTGATCCGAATATAACCTGAATCTGTTTAGCTTCAGTCCATGACCTGTTTATAAATGGTGGATCTTGTTGGGTTTGTGAGTCGTGTTGGATTTTGCCACTCCTAAATGTGTTTATCTCCCCAACTTTGTTGAAACTTAAGGAATCATTTAATTCTCACCTAAAACTTCCGCCAAATTAAAATGGGAATTTTTCCCATCATTAAATGATGCAAGATTTTATTTTTACAATCTTGGACAGATTTTATTAAATAGATGTATTGGACCTTTTTTTTCTTCTTAAAAAAAAAAAAATCTTTGATATATCTATTCTTTTTAGAAGAAATATATATAAAATTTCTAATGTTCATTTTGTTTGAACTTTTTAACTCAAAACTAAAGAGTTTGGCTCAAATAGAATAAAATTTCATACTTTACAACACAAAAATTAAGATAAAAAAAAAAACAATAATTTTGAGCCTAAAATTGAAAACACAGTGGAAAAAAAAAAAAATCAATTTAAGCCCCAACTAGTCCAAAATGAAGGAAATGGACTGAAGTAGACCAAATTGAGCGAATTGCATGGAATGGACTGAAATGGACCAAATGGCCCGAAGTGGATTGAATGGATCGAAATAGACCAATAGACTGAATAGATTGAATTGGACCTAAGTGACCGAAGTGGACCAAATGGATTGAATGGAGTGAACTGCATCGAAGTGGATCGAACAGACTGAATTGGACAAAATAGCTCTAAGTGAATTAAATTGGGCTAGTTCAACTCCATTGAAGTGGATCGAATAGACCGAATTGGACTGAATAACTTTAAGTGAATTGAATCGGGCCAAAATGGACTAGGGGTGGCAATTCTTGTTTGCGTGTCGAGTTTGCGTCGTGTCAACTCATGAGTATTCAATGATATAGGTCAACACTAACCTGACATGTTTATTGAACGGGTCAAGATTCCTCAACCCTAACATGACCCATTTATTAAACGGGTCAGTCGTGTCGATCTATTTATCAGATTTTATCAAAATGAAAAAAAAATTATGAAATTTTTTTTAATATAAAATTCAGAACTAACGAGTAATTTGCTTCACAAATAATTATTCAAAATTAAAGCATATCACACTATTACAAATAATCAATCACAATATGTCAAAGAAAATAAACCACAATAACTAATAAATTTATATACCTAGAGTTTGAAGGGTATATTGGTAAAATGTTATTTAATTAAACAGGTTAGATGAGTTAAATGGGTTCTATATATTTAACACTAACTCAACCCGTTTATTAAACGGGTTAATCGTGTCGACTCAAATATAACACGAACCCGTTAAGACATCATAGAAACCTATAATTGAAAATTGAGGCTGGTTTGCTTCATGGATATGGGCAAAATTGGAGCCTTTGAGTAGTGGGATAGGATTTGTGGGAGAGCGGGCTAATGATTTAGACAATTCAATTGGCTTGGTTCCATTCGGTTTGTTGCTTTAAAATGATTGATGTCTTCTGAAACTGCTAAATTTGTGGAATTACGCCAATCATCGTTAATCTCTTTTCCTGTGCTTGGCTACTATGTGGTTTTTTTGGGTTGTTGCTGCTGCTGCAGCTGCTGCTAATATACTATGTGATGCATTATTCATGGGCTCACGAGTCTTATAAATTGAGCCAAGCCTATTTGCAAAAGTTACCCTCCAAAGTCCAAAGTCCAAAGTCCAAAGTCCAAAGCAAAACTCCTAAATTTTCTTTTGAGCCTGCTATGTGGGCTTGGAAAAGATGAAAATTAATATAATAGGTTTGAGGCCCATTCAGCAAGTTGTCCTAATTAAATTTCATCCCTTATATGAGTTTGTTGGACCAGCCACTTAATGATAAGTTATAATACTTACGCAATAAATTTTGAATAGTAAGTTATTATTAACTTACATTTAAATTCGTTATTTAAATTACTTTGTTGCTATTTTGTAATAGCTAATAACAATCTGTCACTTAAAATTTTTAATGAAAATGTTATGAAAGTATTGTGAACGTATTTCGTCTATAGTTAAAGATTAGGCTTTTAATTGTATTTAGACCCAAGACATGCATGTGGTGCTGTTTCTTGCTGTAAAACAACTCTCAAACACACAAAACTGCACCTTCCATTGCTTTAGAGAACACAGTTCACAGACTAAGACTATAATAAGAGGCATAGGGATCTTTGAGGCATGCATGAGATAAGAGGAAGGTGAGGTTGCCTAACCCAACAAGAAAGCAAATTTTGGTCCTTTTTCACATGTATGGGAGATCGAGGTGACCTGTTTCACACCTTGACGTGTTAGTAGTTGGTGTGTCGTCTTTACAATTTAAGATGATAACGTGAAACAAAGGGTGATCTATTACAAGTTGAAACATAACTTCAATGTTACCGACAGTTCTTCACTGTACAGCTAGTCCAGATCCAAATCAAAATAATGAAAAAGTATACATAATGAATGTACAGTTGTCTACCTATGCTGTTAGCATCAACGCATATAGAAATACCAAAGAAGATATAGTTCTCCACGTAACGAAAGCTCATTTGCTCATGAGCATTCAATTCAGTTTCCTTTTACTTGTCACACCTTTTTTTTTTTTTTTTTTTTCCTCTCTCTGGCTAATCAAATGTTAAGCTCACTTTCGTAGATTTTTTAAGCAACTATAGTATTAGTTAACTATATATAGAGCTAGCAATACAAGTTTTTTAAGGTCCTTGAATCATCATGAATTAGAGATGTAATCAACCAATATAATTTAGCCTAAAAAACTGAAAATACTATAGCAAAATGATTTTTAAATATGTAAATAATACCGTGAGAGTAATTTTTAATGAAAAAGTGGCTGAAAAGTGAGGTTTGTGGGTCTCGTGAACAGTGTACGAGACCCACTAGTGTGTAGAAATATCAAATATCACGGCTCAACAATCTGAGAACAATACTCAACCGTGTATAAACAGTGCACTTGTCCCCTAAAGTTAAAACGTGGGTAGGAAAAAAAGAAAAAGAATAAAAAGGATCAAAATGCAAAACACAAATGCAGTTTCATACGGATCCAAACGCTCACAAAGCTTTCCTTTTTTTTTTTTTTTTTTTTTTTTTGAGTGATATAATATAACAATGTCAATTGTTCTTTAGAAAGAACAGTATGGAATTTGCAAAAGAAGTTCTCTCAAAAGAATTACTCGAAGTATAATAATTTACCATTTGTTAATGTTGAAGCCCACAAACCAAAGAATAACTTCAACTTTCAATATATACATAAAAAAGGGAAAAAAACAAAACAAAAACAAAAAAGAAAAACCCACAAAACAATCATATTATTGGCATTGAATATCCTGGACTGCACGGCTTGTCAAATTTAGTGTCATTATGCAGTTCAATTCTGTGTTCCTCCTCTTCTTTATAATCTTCACCAAATGCACCGTACCACTCAACTTGGCAGAGCTACTCAGCTTCAACATCCCTGAATTAATATCACTGCTAAGATTGTTCAGATCCGATAACCTATTCGACCTCAGTTCCACTGTAACATTTATCGATTGTCCCTCCCTAGCTTTGACTCTCCGATGTCTTATTTTTCTTTCACCAATAACCATGCCTCTATATAGCACAGTCAAGGTGCTATTCTCGAATTCGAACCCACCAAAATTTTTATTCTTAATAGTCACCTCAGCAACCAAGGTGGCATTAAACGAAGTTGATGATGCAGTGCCATTATACTTCAGATTTTTCACCGTGACCAAACTCAAATTAACTTCAGGAACTTTAACCCGCAACGCGATTACGGCAAGGACTAATATGATGATGCATTGGATAACAATACCTGCAAAAACATAAACAAAACATTTACCACTTCTTTCCTTCTTTAGTGCTTTGAACATGGCAATCTCTTCGTCACTTCTCGGATGTAATTTGCTAGATGCAAATGGAATTTCGTCTGTCGACATTTTTTTTTCAAGACAAAAATGGTTGAGGAACTTGGGGTTGTGGGGTTTCTATTTTTTTGTGAAGGATTTTAGTGTAGAGCTTAAAATGGTGTTGGATTTTAGTGTGTGAATATCAAATATGAAGGGCTTGTTTTTTTAATTACTATATATAGCATGTGATATGTCTACCTTTAAACCACCACGTTGAATTTTATAACCTTAGTGGGTCAGTCCAAGTCTGAATATAAGCGCCGGCCTATGTTTGATTCTTTTTGAAATCATGATTGCAGCCTGTTTTTGTTGTCCCAAAGTGTCATGGTCTTGGGGGAAAGCTCAAGATAAGATAATATTAAATTATTAATATATGTACAGCACCGCCAGAAAATAGCACTTTCGATAGCAATAGCTACAACTAGTTTGATCTTAGCTAGAAAGCAAACACCTTTTGTTTAAATAATCAATCACTTTGCAATAATGCATTAAGAATTACTTAGCATGGAAGGCTACAATCGATGGTTGGAAATGGTCTCAAATTCCTATCGTGAATTGAAAAGATTTTTTAATATATATATTTTTAAGAAAGAAAATTAATTTGGTTATTTTTACTTTGGCTTATATTATGGTGTTAAAAAAAATAAGATTATAATTTGGTACGGAAGGAAAATCTATTAGTTGTCAAAGAAATAATACCTTGTCCTCCATCAAGTAATAGGAATTGAATTCTTATAAATATACATTTCTACAAAGAATTTGATAATTTTGGCCAAGAGGCCCTCCATTATGAGGAGAGTGAAAGAATCATAAAAAATTAATGTGAAACTGAAAGGAAAAAAAAAAAAAAATTCTTGCTTGATAGGTAATGCAAGGAGAGAGACAACAAAGTTTAGGTTTTCTCTACAAAGTTTTTGTAAAGTGCACATATTAAGGAAAACTTGGAGGTCTTGATTAATGTAGACCTAGCAACTAGGTCAAGTTAGGCCGGATCCCATTTGAGTTCAGGTAAGAATAAGTCATCTCGAACTGGTTGTCGGCGAGACG